>NC_079216.1:12046375-12059513 GCF_029633865.1 Lampris incognitus | reverse complement strand
AATGAGGGTTCCTGTTCTGCAACATTAATTGGCCTCACCTACCTGTGACAGAAAATTATTTTGATGTTTTTCATCTATCTTAATTTGGAGGTTTCTATGATCATCAGTTTTTTTTTGCGTGTATTTTATGAGCCATGGCACCTTAAACCTGTCATAACTCCACTAGATCATTTCAACCGTAAATAAAATAGAGAAAACCTCGTAGTTTGTGCAGAGGTGTGGACCTCATCAAAGAGTCACGTAGACATGCTGAGTTTCGGCGTTCGCTTTTCCGAGAAAAAAACAACCGCAAACTTCAAAAAAACCCCTGCCATAACGCCACTAGATCATTCATTCATCCAAACCGCTTATCCTTACTCAGGGTCGCGGGGATGATGGAGCCTATCCCAGCAGTCATTGGGCGGCAGGCGGGGAGACACCCTGGACAGGCCGCCAGGCCATCACAGGGCCGACACATAAACACACACATTCACACCTAAGGACAATTTAGTACGGCCAATTCACCTGACCTACGTGTCTTTGGACTGTGGGAGGAAACCGGAGCCCCCGGAGGAAACCCACTCAGACATGGGGGGAACATGCAAACTCCACACAGAGGACAACCCCCAAGGTTTGACTACCCTAGGGCTCGAACCAGGGATCTTCTTGCTGTGGACCTCATCAAACAGTCATGTAGACATGCTGACTTGTAGCATTTGCTTTTCCAAGGAAAAACCAACCACAAAAAAAAGACCACAAACCCTACCTCCTAGCCATCAAATATCTGAAAATAGAATACATGGGTTGGAAGCAGAGCCTACTGAGGGCTCAGGGATGACACGGGTCTGATGTGATGATAAAGTAAAGGCTCCTACCGTTAGGGAGGCTGTAGCTTCAGAGACCAAGCTACAGTATACACAGATGACGGGCACATTTATGTTAGCAATGCTGTCGCAGGACCAGTCCCTGATGGCACACTGTCTATTTGGATGGAATATTACGTAAGCTGTTTAGCAGACGCTTTCATCCGAGGCGCCTTATAGTGACATAAGTGCACACGCTTTTAGCATTGGAGGCCCCTGGTGGGAACGGAGCCCTCAGTGTAAGTCCCACGCTCAGCTCATTTAGCTACACAATGAAAAGCACCCCTTAACTCTGTAGTGTGCACTCTTTTGAGTGGTCCCGGTCACTGCTCCACCCCCTCTGCTGAGTCGGGGAGTCGCCAGCCACCTCTTTTCACCTGACAGTGAGGAGTTTCACCAGGGGATGTAGCACGTGAGATGATCATGCTATCCCCCCCCCCCCCGAACAGGCACCCCGACCGACCAGAGGAGTCGCTGGTGCAGCGACCAGAACACCTACCCACATCCGGCCTCCCACCCGCAGACACGGGCAGTGGTGTCTGTAGGGACGCCCAGCCAAGCCGAAGGTAACGCGGGGATTCGAACCTACGATCTCCTTGTTGGTCGCCACGCTACCCGGACACCCCTTGATCATTTTTTACCACCGGGCGAACTTCCTGGAATCTCTAACCTCTGTGTTGTTGTATCTACAGCTTATCTACTGCATCCGACGAATTCGCATTTTCACATTCATCCACAAATGAATTCCCATATGTCATCCATATTTTCTTTACACACACACACACACACACACACACACACACACACACACACACACAATTATACGCAACCAAAGATAGTTTGCACAAAACCAACTTACTGCTCTTATTCGTGTCCACATTAGCACCATTTCTGAACATTATCATCATCCAGGAGTAAAAACCAGCGGTGCAGACTAGTCTCCAGACCCGCCTCCGTCATCGGCATTTGAGGCATAGGCTTACCCAAGGTAGAGCTGACGGCTTCGGCTGCTAATAACTGCAACTTCTCCACCCTGTCATTCGGAACCCCTGCCAGTTGTGAGCCCTTCACCACTGTTTTCCTCTGACTAATAGACAGCAGTCAGGACAGGCTGGAATCTCATCTCACACACACACACACACACACACAAACACACACACATTGTACCTGGGCCTCCCAACACTTAATGACGTCATTTGATGCAACCCATTAGTAGATTCAGTGACGATGGGGATACCCCCCCCCTTTTTTTCCCCCATTTTAACTCACCGTTATGATTTCACCTTTGATGAAATATCAGAATGAACCTGAATAACGTGGATTCAGTCTTTCTTAAAGTGCACGGTAAAATCTAAGTTCACTCAGTAGCCTTCGCGTGCGAGTTGTGTAAACATTAATAATCCTTATGGGGATGGGACGGGGGCCCCGGATCAAGACATTTAACCCCAAACTGACTGGTTGTGGTGGTGCTGATGGGCTCCCAGGGTTGGAAATGTGTGCTTGCCTAAAGCCGTGAAGGAAGGTAGCGCTGGAAAGCAACATGATGCTTGTTAAAACCTCTATATAAGCCACAAATTGGTTTAGAAAATAAAGGAAAAGACCATCCACCAATGTTTACACACCACCACCCACAGAAGTTGGTAAATCTGTCAGCTGGTGAAGCAGTCTCCCGCCACTTTGTCCTATACTCAAAAGCACAGCGAGAAGCTAGCTGGCTGGAAAGATGACAACCCCCCCCCCCTTTCTCCCCAATTGTACCCGGCCAATTACTCAACTCTTCCGAGCCGTCCCAGTCGCAGCTCCACCCCCTCTGCCGATCCGGGGAGGGCTGCAGACTACCACATGCCTCCTCCCATACATGTGGAGTCGCCAGCCACTTCTTTTCACCTGACAGTGAGGAGTTTCCCCAGGGGGACGTAGCACGTGGGAGGATGGCGCTATTCCTCTCAGTTCCCCCTCCCCCCTGAACAGGTGCCCTGACCGACCAGAGGAGGCGCTAGTGCAGCAACCAGGACAGGGACACCCTACCAAGCCGGAATTAACGTGGGGAATCGAACCGGCGATCCCGTGTCGATAAGCAACGGAATAGACCGCTAGCTACATTGCCTGGACGCCCTAAGATGACAAAATTGACTAGGTATTTTTATAACTCACCAAACCATGCAGCCAGTAGACAAAGAGGTTATTTCCAGGGCGTCCGGGTAGCGTAGCCGTCTGTTCCATTGCCTACCAACACGGGGATCGCCAGTTCGAATACCCATATTACCTCCGGCTCGGTCGGGCGTCCCTACAGACACAACTGGCCGGGTCTGCGGGTGGGAAGCCGGATGTGGGTATGTGTCCTGGTCGCTGCACTAGCGCCTCCTCTTGCTTGTCGGGGCGCTGTTCGGGGGGGCGGCTGGGGTGAATAGCGTGATCCTCCCACGCGCTACGTCCCCCTGGTGAAACTCCTCACTGTCAGGTGAAAAGAAGCGGCTGGCGACTCCCCGGATCGGCAGAGGGGGTGGAGCAGCGACCGGGACCACTCGGAAGAGTGGGGGTGATTGGCCAAGTGCAATTTGGGAGATAAAGGGAGAAGAGTTTATTTCCTTCTCTGGAAAGCCCCTGTCCTTTGGCATCAAATACATTACAATGGGTAAGGACCCCCGCCCATACTGAATGACTCGTGCTAAGTCGTCCTGACCACTTGATATTAGTTTAATCCCCCAGATATGAATATGCATAATATCCATAACCCCTGGCATATTGTCTGACTATGACAGCTGTTGTTGTATTACCATTATGGAGTTCATTTTGGCCCTGAACATTTTTTAAACCTGGACCCAAGTAAAGCCACTATCGGGGAGTTGGGGGTAGTACACAAAATGGAAAAAAATGAATAAAGTAGTTATCTTTACAATGTGATGTGGAAAACAGTGTGATATGGGGAACACACTAAGACTGGGTTAGAATTTAGTAGAAAAGCTTCCTGAACTCATACACAGGTTTGGAAAAAACAGCATAATGTAAAGTATAGAAACATGTTTCAACCTTGACTGTGAGCTCATTTCTTTTCTCTTTTTCTCACGAGTTGTTTGAACAAATACTCGGCATGAAGTGCCATTATCACATTCCTAGTGGGCTTGGCATTAGTATGTAAGAGGACACTATTTTTTTTTTAAGCTATGAGTTTTCCCCCCAAAGGAGTCACAGCAAGTGCATACCCCTGTCGCAGGTTAATTTGTACCAGTCTTAATAAAAGAAGGCATTAAGAGACGCTGTTACTTCGCTACTACTCAAGTGAATTTGCATTTCCAGATGGTGTTGAGGAGATATGAGGGGGTGGGGGGGTGTTTAGGTGTCCAGAGCTTCCTCTAAGTAGGGGAAGTCCGGTGAGGTTAATGGTTTCTCTTCATGCCGCGGTCATGGAAGAAAAACAACCCTAAAAAATCGACCACTTCTGCTTCTCTTTGCCACAAAACCAGGTGTACCCCCCGAGCCCCCCGCCACTAATCTAGCAGCCACATTATTCAGCCGTTGTCTATTAAAGGTCTCCTCGCTCTTGGATTTATGGCCAGCTTTAAGTCTGTGGTAAAGGAGAGCATTAGGCAGATGATATCTCCCTGTATGGATAGATTATGCATGCTTGCAGAGGGGAGCAGGAGGAATAAAAACGGGGAGGCAGCCTCAATTAAATGCAAGGCTGTAGTTATATAGCAAAACGCTCCCTCCAAATGCTTTGCTTTGCTTCCCTGCTCCCAGCCGGTGGCAGCTGGCAGCGCGATGGAGAACCCCACAGTCAGTGACAGAGAACCCCACAGTGAGTGACAGAGAACCCCACAGTCGGTAATGGAGAACCCTACAGGCAGTGACAGAGAACCCCACAGTGAGTGACAGAGAACCCCACAGTCAGTGACAGAGAACCCCAAAGTGAGTGACAGAGAACCCCACAGTCGGTAATGGAGGACCCTACAGTCAGTGACGGAGAAACCTACAGTCAGTGACAGAGAACCCCACAGTCGGTAATGGAGAACCCTACAGGCAGTGACAGAGAAACCTACAGTCAGTGACAGAGAACCCCACAGTCGGTAATGGAGAACCCTACAGTCAGTGACGGAGAAACCTACAGTCAGTGATACAGAACCCTACAGTCGGTAATGGAGAACCCTACAGTCAGTGATGGAGAACCCCACAGTCGGTGACGGAGAACCCCACAGTCAGTGGCAGAGAACCCCACAGTCAGTGGCAGAGAACCCCACAGTTGGTAATGGAAAACCCTACAGTCGGTAATGGAGAACCCCACACTCAGTGACAGAGAACCCTACAGTCAGTGACAGAGAACCCTACAGTCAGTTATGGAGAACCCCACAGTCAGTGACAGAGAACCCCACAGTTGATGATGGAAAACCCTACAGTCGGTAGTGGAGAACTCTACACTCAGTGACAGAGAACCCCACAGTTGGTAATGGAAAACCCTACAGTCGGTAATGGAAAACCCTACACTCAGTGACAGAGAACCCTACACTCAGTGACAGAGAACCCTATAGTCAGTGACAGAAAACCCCACAGTCGGTGACAGAAAACCCCACAGTCGGTGATGAAGAACCCCACAGTGGATGATGGAGAACGCTACAATCAGTGACAGAGAACCCCACAGTTGATGATGGAAAACCCTACAGTCGGTAATGGAGATCCCTACACTCAGTGACAGAAAACCCCACAGTCAGTGATGGAGAACCCCACAGTCAGTGATTGGGAACCCCACAGTTGATGATGGAGAACGCTACAATCAGTGACGGAAAACCCCACAGTCAGTGACAGAGGACCCTGCAGTGTTGAAACCAACTTCTCAGGAGTTACAACTTCAGCTATACGCTTAGAGGAAGGCAAATCGGTGAAAATTACACATCAGTTCAAGGCTTCTTGAGTAAATTAACTTCAAGTTGGATTCATTTGAATTTCTGCCCTGTATTTCTGGTGAGAATCGTTTTCTACCATATTTTACACCTTTGTAGAGGTTTACTATGTAGTGGCCCATGTAAAATGATTTAGTATAGTCTCTAGAAGGAGCTTGTAACTGGATGATTTATTTTTTTGTGCATGTACAATATTTCCATGTAAAAATGACATGTACTCTTGGCTGTAAAACAAGTGCTATCTAGCGCTCCAGTATGGCTATACACCGACGTAGGAATATATATATATATATATATATGTTAATTTATGACTCGCTTATGAGGTCCTTTGGATAGAAATGTCTGCTAAATGAGAACATGTTAGCAAACATGTGTCTTATTTGGTAAGTTAAGGGTTACAAAGTGCTCACAAAGTACTTTGTATATGAATGCGAAATGAAAAGCAACAATAACACGCATGATGACAAACCCACAGATAAGGTGGAGATTTGTTACGAGGCCGGCAACATTTTGGCTTTCCCCTGCCACTTAAAAAATAAATAAATAAATAAATTAGAGATCCGAGTGCCAGTTCATATTCCTAATGAGCAATTATCTATTTATTTATTTACTGCTGCTGCTGCTTGTCTCCCTGTCTATATTCCTCATGCAGAGGTATCCGCACACTACACACACACACACACACACACACACACACACACACACACACACACACACACACACACACACACACACACACACACACACACACACACACACTTTGTTATTTGTGCAAATGTATGGGGGGGAAAAAAGAGCAGCACGGTGGTGCAGTGGTTAGTGTGGTCGCCTCAGAGCGAGAAGGTCCTGGGTTCGGGCCCGGGGTAGTCCAGCCTTGGGGGGGTCGTCCCGGGTCGTCCTGTGTGTGGAGTTTGCATGGTCTCCCCGTGTCTGTGTGGGTTTCCTCCGGGGGCTCCGGTTTCCTCCCACAGTCCAAAGACATGTAGGTCAGGTGACTCAGCTGGACTAAATTGTCCCTATGTGTGTGTTTGTGTGGGTGGGTGGGCGGGCGGGGTCTGTGATGGACTGCCGGCCTGTCCAGGGTGTCTCCCCGCCTGCCGCCCAATGACTGCCAGGATAGGCTCCAGCACCCGTGTGACCCTGAGTTTGATAAGTGGCTTGGATAATGAATAGATGGATGGATGTATGGGTGGATGTATGGGTGGATGGATGGATGGAAAATGACCAGGGCACAAAAGAAAAGCATGTAACCTTACCGAGCTAGTGCTACCCTTGTTTACATCCACACTCTCGTCCAGAGCACCGCGAGGCCGCTGAGGCATTGCAGTGGTCCTTTAAGATACAAAGGCACAAGTGCTGTCATTTCCAAATCTGTAAGTTATGTTAGTTTAGTTATGACAACACAAGTGTGTGTTGATATTTTGCAGTCAAACACACAGTTATCCCCTGCTTGTGTAGCTCCACAGGCCCCCCCCCACCCCCACATATACTGTGTGTTGACCCAAACTAAAGAAATAATAAGAATTGATCCTTTTTAGGTTGATGTCCCCCCTAAACCTGCTGTATTTGGAGGTGTGTGTGTGTGTGTGTGTGTGTGTGTCTGGAGGGGTGACAGTTTCTCCGGCCATACAATAGATATTTCGCAGAGAAAGTCCCCACAGATGATAAATGACTCACTTTTGGAGGATGAGTCCACCCTGTTTTGAACCGTATCGGTTTTGGGGCCCGCAGGCCGCTCGACGTGAGCGCTCCTCTATGCCGTTAACCCCTGCAAACCCCTGCAAACCCCTGCAAACCCCTGCAACCCCCTGCAGACCCTGCAACCCCCTGCAAACCCCTGCAACCCCCTGCAACCTCCTGCAAACCCCTGCAACCCCCTGCAAACCCCTGCAACCTCCTGCAACCCCCTGCAACCCCCTGCAAACCCCTGCAACCTCCTGCAAACCCCTGCAACCCCCTGCAAACCCCTGCAACCTCCTGCAAACCCCTGCAAACCCCTGCAACCTCCTGCAACCTCCTGCAAACCCCTGCAACCCCCTGCAAACCCCTGCAACCCCCTGCAACCCCCTGCAACCCCCTGCAACCCCCTGCAACCCCCTGCAAACCCCCTGCAACCCCCTGCAAACCCCTGCAACCCCCTGCAAACCCTTGCAAACCCCTGCAACCCCCTGCAACCCCCTGCAAACCCCTGCAACCGGTGTGCGGCGGAGCCGTGGGATCGCCACGGGATGCGGCAGTGCAGAGAATGCGCCAATGTGACGGCTGCATGGCAGCAGAATAGAAACAACAACAACCGCAACCGCAACAAAGACTATGGTCTCCCTTCAGGAGGCTGCACATCACAGAGTCGGCGGGGAGAGGGGGCACCTCCGGGCGCCGGCTCCTCTTGTCTGCGAGGCATTTGGGGCGCGGAGGAGGTCGCTGTCACCGCGTCTGTGGCGCGTCTGTGGCGCGTCTGTGGCGCAGCGTTGGCTGCGCGGCGAGCCGTCGTGGCCTCTCGCGACGTGCATTTCTTTTTGCTAAACCAAATCAAGTTAAAGTTAAATGTGGCCGGGCCTCCGAAGTGGAGTCTCTCGCGCTCCCTTGAATAATGCAGAGAAATTGCTCCTCTGGCTTGTTCGCAAAGCTGCTCGGGGTTGAACTTATTTCAGGAATGCTTTCAAAACACTTACATAAGCATAATGGCAACGTGTGCGTGTGCGTGTGTGTTTGTGAGAGAGAGAGAGAGAGAGAGAGAGAGAGAGAGAGAGAGAGAGAGAGAGAGAGAGAGAGAGAGAGAGAGAGGGCGAGAGAGAGACAGACACAGAGAGTGAGAGAGAGACAGAGAGAGTGAGAGAGAGAGAGACACAGAGAGTGAGAGAGAGACACAGAGAGTGAGAGAGAGACACAGAGAGAGACAGAGAGAGACAGAGAGACAGAGAGCGAGAGAGAGACAGAGAGAGTGAGAGAGAGTGAGAGAGACAGACACAGAGAGTGAGAGAGAGACAGAGAGAGAGAGAGAGACACAGAGAGTGAGAGAGAGACAGAGAGAGGGCGAGAGAGAGAGAGACAAAGAGAGAGACACAGAGAGAGAGAGGGCGAGCGAGAGAGAGACAGACACAGAGAGCGAGAGAGAGACAGAGAGAGACACAGAGAGCGAGAGAGAGACAGAGAGAGAGAGAGAGACACAGAGCGAGAGAGACACAGAGAGCGAGAGAGAGACAGACACAGAGAGCGAGAGAGAGACAGAGAGAGAGAGAGAGACACAGAGAGAGAGAGAGAGACACAGAGCGAGAGAGACACACAGAGAGAGAGACACAGAGAGAGAGAGAGAGAGAGAGAGAGACAGACACAGAGAGAGAGAGAGACACAGAGAGGGCGAGAGAGACAGAGAGAGTGAGAGAGAGAGAGACACAGAGAGTGAGAGAGAGACACAGAGAGTGAGAGAGAGACACAGAGAGAGACACAGAGAGAGAGAGGGCGAGCAAGAGAGAGACAGAGAGAGAGAGAGACAGAGAGAGTGAGAGAGAGTGAGAGAGACAGACACAGAGTGAGAGAGAGACAGAGAGAGAGAGAGAGAGACACAGAGAGTGAGAGAGAGACAGAGAGAGGGCGAGAGAGAGAGAGACAAAGAGAGAGACACAGAGAGAGAGAGGGCGAGCGAGAGAGAGACAGACACAGAGAGCAAGAGAGAGACAGAGAGAGACACAGAGAGCGAGAGAGAGACAGAGAGAGAGAGAGACACACAGAGCGAGAGAGACACAGAGAGCGAGAGAGAGACAGACACAGAGAGCGAGAGAGAGACAGAGAGAGAGAGAGAGACACAGAGAGAGAGAGAGAGACACACAGAGCGAGAGAGACACAGAGAGAGAGAGAGACACAGAGAGAGAGAGAGACAGACACAGAGAGAGAGAGAGACACAGAGAGGGCGAGAGAGACAGAGAGAGTGAGAGAGAGAGAGACACAGAGAGCGAGAGAGAGACAGAGAGAGAGAGAGAGACACAGAGAGAGAGAGAGAGACACACAGAGAGAGAGAGAGAGAGACAGACACAGAGAGAGAGAGAGACACAGAGAGGGCGAGAGAGACAGAGAGAGTGAGAGAGAGACAGACACAGAGAGCGAGAGAGAGACAGAGAGAGTGACAGACACAGAGAGAGAGAGAGACACAGAGAGGGCGAGAGAGACAGAGAGAGTGAGAGAGAGACAGACACAGAGAGAGAGAGACAGACACAGAGAGAGAGAGAGACACACAGAGAGAGAGAGAGAGAGACAGACACAGAGAGAGAGAGAGACACAGAGAGGGCGAGAGAGACAGAGTGAGAGAGAGACAGACACAGAGAGCGAGAGAGAGACAGAGAGAGAGAGAGAGACACAGAGAGAGAGAGAGACACACAGAGCGAGAGAGACACAGAGAGAGAGAGAGAGACACAGAGAGAGAGAGAGAGACACACAGAGCGAGAGAGACACAGAGAGAGAGAGACACACAGAGAGAGAGAGAGAGAGACAGACACACAGAGAGAGAGAGAGACACAGAGAGGGCGAGAGAGAGACAGAGAGAGAGAGAGAGAGAGAGAGAGAGAGAGAGAGGGCGAGCGAGAGTGTGCGTGTGTGTGCGTTTGAGTGTGCGTGCGTGTGTGTGTATGGCTGTTTTGGCTCGCAAATGTGTGTGTGTGTGTGTGCACACATGGAAGTGCATTCATGCACGTGTGTGTTGGGGTGTGTGTGTGTTGGGGTGTGTGTGTGTGTTGGGGGTATGCATGTGTGTTGGTGTGTGTGTGTGTTGGGGTGTGTGTGTGTGTTGGGGTGTGTGTGTGTTGGGGTGTGTGTGTGTGTTGGGGGTATGCATGTGTGTTGGTGTGTGTGTGTGTTGGGGTGTGTGTGTGTGTTGGGGTGTGTGTGTGTGTTGGGGGTATGCGTGTGTGTTGGGGTGTGTGTGTGTGTTGGGGTGTGTGTGTGTGTTGGGGTGTGTGTGTGTGTGTTTGTTGGGGATTTGTGCGTTTCTGTTTTTTCCCCTGAATACTCTCCAAACAAATCGCCCCACAGAGGCAGCTTGACCTTTCCCCCGTTGTCTAATTCCTCTGGGAACGCTCATCTCTTCTTCTTGTCCGGTCGGAAACTTCGCATGGTTTCATCTTCCTGCTTAATGCTGCAGCAGCTTTGCAGTGACGCCTGTTTGTGTCGTCTGGCAAACGGTCTTTCAGGCCTGATGCAGCTCGCCGGCAGATGGAAGAGGACGCTTCATCATGCTGGCCATATTAAATCTTCCTGACCCCGTTTGACCTCGGCGTGTGTGTGTGTGTGTTTTGCATATACGTGTGTTCTTATACTTCTATATTTGCGAGGACCGATTGAAGATTCCCCTCCCCCCCCCAATTACCCCACTCTCGCGAGCCGTCCCGGTCGCTGCTCCACCCCGTCGGCTGATCCGAGGAGGCCTGCAGACTGCCGCATGCCTCCTCCGATATGTGGAGTCGCCAGCCGCTTCTTTTCACCTGACAGTGAGGAGTTTCACCAGGGGGACGTAGCGCGTGGGAGGATCACGCTACCCCCCCCCAGTCCCCCCCCGAACAGGCGCCCCGGCCGGCCAGAGGAGGCGCTAGTGCAGCGACCAGGACACAAACTCACATCCGGCTTCCCACCCGCAGACATGTGGCCGCCCGACCAAGCCGGAGGCAAAACGGGGATTCGAACCGGCGATCCCCGTGTTGGTAGGCAACGGAATACACCGCCACGTCACGCCGACGCCAATTGCAGCGAGGACATTTTTGCAAAGTGAGGACATTTTGGCCGGTCCTCACTTCTTGAAGGGTGTGTTTGTGGGGGTAGGACTTGGGTTTAGGGTCAAGATTAGAATTGGGGTTAGGTTAGGGTAGGGGTTAAGGTTCGGCGTGTCAGTTCTGATGGGTAAGGTTTGAGTTGAGGGCTAGGGAATTATTGTAGTCAATAAGGGGTCCTCACACAGATCCAGTACAAGAATCGGTGTGTGTGTGTGTGTGCGTGTGTGTGTGTGTGTGCGTGTGTGTGTGTGTGTGTGTGTGTGTGTGTGTGTGTGTGTGTGTGTGTTAGCCATCATTATTAGTATTGAGCTCCCTCTGTCTGAATTTTGACGGTCGATAAGTTCCTGAAAAGGCCGCACCAACCAGGCTGGTGGGATTCACCTCAGTACAGGTGAGAAACTGTTCTGACACTGCCGCACAAAATCTTCACATCTGCCATTTTGTTGACACTTTTATATGAAAAACACCAGAAAAGAAGAATGACCGCATACATTTTTAACAAGCGTGCTCCAGCTGGGGTGGAACCAGTTATCCAGGCGGTGTGACTGTAATGCTGCAACCCAATGCACGGGGCAACTAAAGAACACGAGCACAACAGATGCGCAACAAAAGCAACAAAAGCGGCAGCCATTTTCCTCCTTCTGCTGAATCTGTTCCGTCTTGACTGTGCAGGTTGGTAGCAACTTGAAACGTGAACCTTCGTGCACTTCTTAAAGCACATATCTTGCATTTGTCATGTTTGTAGCAGGGCTCTGAGCCGGTTTGAGGAACCAAAAATGCCAGTAGTGGACCACACATACGCATGCGCACACACACACCATCGTCATCATCATCACCATCATCGGCGATCACTCAGGGTCGAGTATGACTCCTTCCTCTAGGTCCTTGTGGGAGGATGCCTGCAAGTGACAGCCTTTTAGGTGGAGAGGCTGATGCACCTGCAGCCACCACATAGTCCTTGGCAAGGGGTGGCCAGAGTGCAATGGCATGGAGAACCAAGATGATTGGGACCAGCCTCTGTTGCAGCCTTCATCTTCCTTCACTGCCGTTGTGACCTGGAGACGTCTTCTGCCAGTTCCGCCATTGAGGTCTTTGTTGGATTGCGTTTCATCTGAACCCCCCCTTCACCTATGACCCTACCAGGGGCCACGCTCTGGATGGCATAGCTCTTGGGATCATTAGTACATGCAAGCTTCTCCACCACGACAAGGTGGCGATCCAGGAGAACACAAACACACACACAAAGCACACAAAGCACACAAAGCGCACTCATTGCCGGCAACTCATTGCCTCAAGCTCCACTAATATCGAAACAATTTGCAAACTACGTCATTAATTCCACAAAGTTAATTACACCTAAGTCCATTATAAAATCACCTCCTGAAAGCCTCTTAACTCATGTGCTCAAACCACCGGCTCAACAAGCTGAAACTATGCAAACCTTGTTATTTCTCCCACTAAGACAAAGGCGTTAGCAAAACTGCCAACTGGCCTTCCAGTGGCCTACATGATTCCCTCATGTTGCTCAATAATCTGCCAAAAATAAAGCACAGATTTTTTAACGATCGAAATTAGGCCATATATCTCACAGCAACAAATTCGAGCATTGTCAACAACACTCTTAATCACCTCCACTCTATAGATT
>NC_079216.1:12018875-12038875 GCF_029633865.1 Lampris incognitus | reverse complement strand
AAAGGCCTCGTGTGCTTTGCATAGCAATGACCAGAAACAGATATAAATTTCCAACCAGATTTGGAATAAATGCATGCCAATTTGACCCGGGGGGCAGTAAAATTCATAAAGTGTCCTCTCTTTTATTAGCACTCTAAGGTTATTCCTCCTCTTTCGGTCCTCCGCTAGGTGTTGTAGAGCAAGACATGTGGCCGTTCTCAACACAAACCCATTATAATCCCACATTTCGCTACTTCCAAACAATATTTAAGCCGGGTCGTTATTTTTTATTCATAATATCGCAGAGGATATAGCCCCCTGAATCATTCTCCGTCCTCCTTTTTAGGACTGTTTGAGCAAAATCCATTGCTCATCTTTATCACAGGTCAGATTGGGGGAATGGCTCGTTTAACGCGGACGGATTCCTCCGCAATATGTTTCGTAAATGTTTCCACGCGCCGGTCCGTTAAAAAGTTTAACTTGCAAGAAAGTCGGAGCGTTTCACGTGCGTCGGGGTCATCTCTCGAGTCATTACTAATTAGCGCTCTTAGTAAACAGACACAATATGTTCGCCCATCCACTATCCAAGGTGCTTATCCTGCTCTCAGCGATGCTGGAGCTTAGCCCAGCAGTCATTGGGCGGCAGGCGGGGAGACACCCTGGACAGGCCGCCAGTCCATCACAGGGCCCACATACACACCTAGGGACAATGTAGTACGGCCGATTCACCTGACCTACAGGTCTTTGGACTGTGGGAGGAAACCGGAGCCCCCGGAGGAAACCCACACAGAGACAGGGAGAACATGCAAACTCCACAGAGAGGACGACCCAGGATGACCCCCAAGGTTGGACTACCCCGGGGCTCGAACCCAGGACCTGCTTACTGTGAGGCGACCGGGCTAACCACTGCGCCACCGTGCCGCCACAAAATGTGTCAGGATGGTGAAATGCATTGTGGGCAGATATATAGACAACCATGCAGCCATACATGCTAATTGCCTCAACAAATGCGTCAGTAGGTTGTGAGATAGAGGGAAACGTGTTATAAATGTAATACAGCCACCACAGTACGACTGTAAAGGCTTTTTTATTTATTGTTTGCTCTTGGTAAACCCATCGTTTCATGATCATGGAGGGTCTTTTCTTCACAGGAAGATTATTTCAGGACTCAGTAATCAGGAGCATTTATTTGTCATTTCATTTCCTGCACTTGCGCACATGAAATGGAGCGAAACACGGTTCCCCCCCAGCCCGCGGCAGTGCAATACACATATCCAAACTGCAAAAAAACTACAAAAACATATTCAACAAATCCAAAACCAAAAAAAAAAATCACCGTCCAAGAGAGGCAACGCCAGCCAGGATGACAGCCGGAACTGCCGGTGTGCATGGGCTAGCCGTTAGCTTAGCCCGCCCCGCTTCCTCGTCCCGTCAGACCGGCCCAGGTGTTTCCTCTTCGGGCGCGGCTCCGGGAAGTGCCGCGGTCCTTGGGCCCACTGGAGTCGGCAGACCAAGCTCTCCCAGCCAGACCCCCTCGACACACTTATTTCTTTCTGTTTCCGGGTCACCGCAGCTAAAGGTCATCCTACCGCTTATCGCATAATGGACGAGAGCCTCAGCTAAGGGCCCAACAGCTCCAAGTAGAAAAGCAGGTCATCTTCACGGTAAAGTTTAACTTTTGTCTCCGTATCTGCTCGCAAAAGTCTTGACGCCTGGCAGACGACGATCCGTCCCTCGGTGTCCCACCCAGATAGGGGCATCGCTCCTCCGCTGAGTGACTGACTGCACTGTCACAGCTGTCACTGGCTGGATGATGACAACCGCAATCTATCACCCCCCGTGTTTGGATTGGCCCCCTGCGACGGGCATCGGGACAAATGTCCAGAGAGGGAGTAAAAAAAAAGGTAGAAAAATAGAAATAAAAAATGGCCTCTCGAAACTGGGCAAGAGAAATGGGGTTTATAATTCCGGCATGACTATTCTCGGGGGGAGGGAATCTTGTATTTTCTTACGTCCTTCGGAAATAGTGTTGGTGCTGCAGGAAAACTTATTTCTATTCAAATTGAGCGGCTACACACTGCATAAATGCCATCTCAAAATGTAGCATGCTTAAGTAAAAAAATAATAAAATAAAATCCCCAAAACAAATAAAATAATCCGCAAGTGCAGTACCAGGCAAGATGTGCTGAAACAAGCTAAATATTTTAAAGCTACAATGTGCAACTTTCCCCCACTGTCTCTTCCACTTGAAATGTGTTGACGAGGTGGCAGTTCTGTGGGACGGTCAATCAGTATTACGGTCGAACAGCTTTCCAATAGCTGGATGTAGGAGGCCGAGAGAAGTTGGACCTGTTGCCGCTGATAGCTGAACTATAAACCGGACTCACCAGTAAATAGTCCTCACCGTGTAAAACTCGTGTCCTCAGACCGAAGCTAACACAGGCAGTCCACTGTATTGCAGAGTTCATCAAAACATATGTGTATTGATCACCCGTCCGACAGAAGCTTGGCCCCATCGGCATCACGTTGCAAACTTTTTTTCGGGCTGCGGTTGTTTCCAACACGTTCGTAGCTTCTCCAGTTGGTCCAACATGACCGACACACGTCAGCAGTGCTTCACGGCGACTGTGGTAAGGACTCAAGCTGGCATTATGTACCAACCTGACTCCATGGTCCAGATGGAGAAAATGACAAGTCGTTAAGTGAGAAATGTTGCTTTAAATTATGATAAACAATCTTATCTTTTTTTTTTAAATTTATTTATCAGTAATAGTAGTTGGCCCTGTGATGGCCTGGCGGCCTGTCCAGGGTGTCTCCCTGCCTGCTGCCCAATCAATCAATCAACCAACCAATCAATCAACCAACCAATCAATCAATCAATCAATCAATCAGATTTTATTTGTGTAGCACTTTTCATACAAACAAATGCAACACAAAGTGCTTCACACAATAACACAATGAAATCAATAAACCCCCCCTCACAAAAAATAAATAAATAAAAGTACAGGCACATTTTATAAAAGTACAAACTGAGTTAGTAAAATAAATAAAAGTGCCATAAACACTGATTAATTAAAAGTAACAACAGAGCAGAATGTATAAAAATAGCAAAATATATAAAACACACTCACACGCGCCATGAATTAGCTGTAGGCTGTTTTAAGAAGTAAGGTTTTTAACCTGCTTTTAAATGTGTCCAGTGTGGGGGCCTCTCTCAGGTCCTCAGGCAGGGTGTCCAGTGTGGGGGCCTCTCTCAGGTCCTCAGGCAGGGTGTGCAGTGTGGGGGCCTCTCTCAGGTCCTCAGGCAGGGTGTCCAGTGTGGGGGCCTCTCTCAGGTCCTCAGGCAGGGTGTCCAGTGTGGGGGCGTCTCTCAGGTCCTCAGGCAGAGTGTCCAGTGTGGGGGCCTCTCTCAGGTCCTCAGGCAGGGTGTCCAGTGTGGGGGCCTCTCTCAGGTCCTCAGGCAGGGTGTCCAGTGTGGTGGCCTCTCTCAGGTCCTCAGGCAGGGAGTCTAGTGTGGGGGCCTCTCTCAGGTCCTCAGGCAGGGTGTCCAGTGTGGGGGCCTCTCTCAGGTCCTCAGGCAGGGCGTTCCATCTACTTGGGGCGTAAATAGAAAATGCAGCCTCCCCTGCTAGCACGAGGGATGGTTCAAAGACCACCGCCATTGGACCTGAGAGTTCCTGCTGGTTTGTGAGGAATTAACATGTTTTTTATATAGTGTGGTGCAAGGCCATTTAGCGCTTTGTATACAATTAACAGAATTTCAGAATCAATTCTAGTTTTGACGGGGAGCCAATGCAGAGATGTTAGAACAGGTGTAATGTGCTCATACTTTTTAGTTCTGGTGAGAACACATGCTGCTGCACTTTGAATTAACTGTAGTTGGTGCACAACTGATTTTGGGAGGCCGGTGAGTAGTCCATTGCAGTAGTCTAGTCTACTTGTTATAAATGCATGGATTAATTTCTCACAGTCTAATATTGACAGAAAGCCCCTCAGTTCTGAAATGTTTTTTAAGGTGGTACAAGGCTGATCTTGTGAGATGATCGATGTGGCTCTTAAAATTTAGATCGCTGTCCATGATTACACCGAGATATCTAGCTTCACCTTTGCACTCCAGAGACAGAGAGCTGAGATGAGCTGCGATTCTCTGTCTCCGAGACTTTGCACCAAACATAAGTATCTCTGTCTTGTCTTTGTTCAGTTGTAAAAAAAGTTATCTGACATCCATAAAGTAACACCGTCAATACACTGAATTAGGGAGCGCTGGACTGCTGGGATAGGCTCCAGCGTCCCGCGACCCTGAGAGCAGGATAAGCGCTTCAGATAATGGATGGATGGATGGAGTAATAGTAGTTGACCAGTAGTTATCACTTTATCAGTTTTTTGGGGACGGCCCGGCAGCCCAGTGGTTAGCGCTGTTGCCTCACAGCAAGAAGGTCCTGGGTTCCAATCCCGGATCCTTTCTGTGTGGAGTTTGCGTGTTCTCCCCGTGGCTTTTCTCCGGGTGCTCCGGTTTCCTCCCACCCTCAAGAAGACATGCACGTTAGGGTTAATACCCCTGCCTGTGCCTGTGAGCAAGGCAGTGGAAAGCAGAACCGGAGTTGGTCCCCGGGTGCCACAGCTGCCCACTGCTCCTATACAACAGGACGGGTTAAATGGGGAGAGCACATCCATTATAAACTTGTACAATGACAAAATAAGAAAGTGGCCTTCTTCCTTTCTGTGTAAACGGTTCTTGAAACAAGGCGGCGAGACTTTGCCGTGTGACTCTCCTCCGCCTGTCGGACGTGTCCGGATAAACCGTTTTCCGCGGAGTACAAGTTACATAAGAAGTAACGGCTATCAAATGCCGGTTTGTAGATTTAGCTAAGCCGTTCCTGGCAAACCGGCGGCGTTGACCCTCCCCGCCGCCGCCGCCGCCTCCCTTTGAAGATACAGTGGGTATGGCAGAGCCACGATACACCGGAAGGATTACGCCTCCCAGCTGGCGCGGGGACACCTTAAAGCCTCCCCAGGTGGAGCTTTAAGGAAGCCGCTGGGTGAGGAGACGTCTGGTCTGGTCTGGTCTGGTCTGGTCTGGTCTGCTCCGCCAGTCCCGTTGTCCCCCCCCCCCCTCCGCCTCCCTCGTCTGGAAAAGCGGGGTGGCTATGCACGGATCTCTCTCAAACTAAAAAGAAGAAGAAGAAAACCCCCCCCAAATAAACCGGGATTGTTATTGCGTCTCAGTTTTATGTTCAGTCATGGCGGCTGTAATTGTGCAATATATCAGACTTTTGTTGCCCACTACGCTCCTGCTTTACCCCGCTAATAGCTCAGCGCCGGCCCCATATAGCTGCGGCGCTCTTCAACGCAGTGATTTGGAGCCAGATTAAATCGCTGCGTGCGCACACAGTGGTTGTGTGTGTGTGACTTTTTGTTCACAATCCTTTATCCAAGGAAGATGCACTAAGTACGTATGCCTAACATGCATACACATCTACATGCAGTACACGTCAGAGGTTGCCCGGCGTTGCCCGGCGTTGCCCGGCCTTGGCCGCTGGAGAAAGCTGCATGTTTCTAATGCAGTTTCACTCGTCATAAAAACAGCCCTCTAGTTTCTTCAGCTAAGTTGATTGTTTAGTGAAAGTAAGATTAGAAAAAAGAAAACGTTGACCGGTGTTTTCACTTGTTTTAAAGACGACTCAGTGGATGTATACGAGGCTCAATGTGCTGTCGAGGCCTTACTTTGCAGTGCATCCAAACACCCCCACCTCACCCCACCCCACCCCCGCCCGTCTCGTCTCCCACCGGGCCGCCGTGGCCATATTTTTTATCAGCCTCGGGCCAGATGCATCCTGGGTGGTTTCAGTCGTCCGCTATCAATCCAGGACCGTGTGCGGTTTGGGATTGAAACATCGAGACGTCTCGCGCCGAAAACCGACGGGGGCGCTTTTGTTTTCCATCAAGGACGGCGAGCGGCGTGCCCCCTCGACGGTCGCCCGGCCCTGCGTGGGCGGTGACGTAACCATGGGAACAAGATAACATCCACCCCCCAACCCCCACCCACCCTCCGTTGCAGCATGTAACCGCTGGGACCGGTCTATTAAATCCTACTCTTCAGTCAAAACCCTGGACACGGCTTCGCTCTCTGCTGTGCTGCACCTCGTCCACCCCACAAAACAAAACAAAAACTCTTTTCAGGTTTTTGTATGGCAGGTTTAAATCCTTAAATCACGTCATCTTAAAATAAATGTATTAAAATTGGCCAGTGGTGCAAGGTAATCCCCCCCCCCCCGTTTCCAATGCAGTTCCGCCTATCCCGAGTTATTTCCTTCCATTTTCTTAGAGCGAGCCGGATCGCCCCGTCAAGCAGGACTGGAACCGGCTGAGCTGGACCGGGAGTAAGGGCAATCATCTCCACATGCAGCAGGATTACATTTTAACGCTGGGTTTTCCTTCACCAGCGCATCTAAACATATATGCAGTAAGTGGATCCGTACGCTACAGCATGGCAAGATGCTCACCTGCCGCGACCTTGCAGCAGCAGGAGCTGAAGCGAAGCGGGGTTGCTTTCGGGTTCAGCGATGATCATCCAGATTATCTCAGATTATAATCTGAGAGAATGGCGTGGCCCTGGGTTCGAGCCCCGGGGTTGCCCAACCTTGGGGGTGGTCCTCTGTGTGTGGAGTTTGCATGTTCTTCCCGAGTTGTGTGGGTTTTCCTCCGGGTGCTCCGGGTTTCCTCCCACAGTCCAGACTCCAGAGACATGTAGGTCAGGTGGACCGACAGTACTACTTTGTCCCTTGGTGTGTGTGTGTGTGTGTGTGGGCCCTGTGATGGACTGGCGGCCTGTCCAGGGTGTCTCCCCGCCTGCCGCCCAATGACTGCCGGGATAGGCTCCAGCACCCCCGCGACCCTGAGAGCAGAATTAGCGGTTTGGCTAATGGATGGATGGCTGGATGGATAATCTGAGATACAGATGTGATCTGAGATGCTGTGCTCGTCCTGGTTTTAGATTCGGTGTGTGTCCGTTGTCTTTCTGATGAAGGGCCTCATACATTTGCAGAGAAAACGTGAATTTCTGTGACAAGTGACGAGACAAGAAGGTGTTCAAGGTGCTGAGATAAGCAATGATATTTGATCTTTACGGGAGGCATCATGGACGCCATCACATTGCAGGTGTGAAACAGAGACTGGATCAAGTGCCGAGGTCTGCTTACCGGGTCTCTCGGCTGGGCCTCGCGGACATGTTTCGACGCGTTTTTGGACACATCAGACCTGTGTTCCTCGTCGTCCTTGCAACCGTTTGGGAAGTTTCCCGAAAACAAAATATGCTGCAGTCACTGAGAGCAAGGGCAAAAAAGAGATTGCACAAACGGCCAGGACAACGGATCCCGTCTGATGCCGGGGCCACTTCATCTTCTTCTTCTTCTTCTTCTTCTTCTTCTTCTTCTTCTTCTTCTTCTTCTTCTTCTTCTTCTTCTTCTTCTTCTTCTTCTTCTCTCCTTTCGAGACTGACCTTTGAAAATGTTAGCCACCGTTAAATGGAGTGTGCTGCCATGGAGACATCACTCTTTTATTCGTATTCATCTGGAGTGGGTTGACTTGGCACGCACGCACACACACACACACACACACACACACACACACACACACACACACACACAGACCCACACACACACACACAGACCCACAACTCTCTTAAAGTCATGTTTATCACTGCGTGACTGACAGTAGAGCATAAATGTATGTTTAACCTTTTTTCTTTTCCTTCTTTTCGTTTTTAAAATCTTTACTTCCTCCCAGCTTCACATCTATTGTGTTTCCTGCATGCACGCTCGGGAGCTGAGGCTTTCGCCGCCGGCCGCCGAGCAGCTTCAGTGGCCCAGACGGGTGTTAGCCGTCCCCAGACAGGAAGAAAGCTCTCCTTGGGGACGGACACAGCAGCCGTCGCTGGATTAAATCTGCTGCTTTTTTTTTGGGAAGCCGGGAATAGTTTCTCCACCTGCCAAGTTGCCCTTCCACCCCTGTAGCAGCTTTGTGGTGACGGGCTGAAAGGTTTTGTGTTCGGCTCCTCGCGGCCTGCCGTGCCCGCCCACGGCCGAGTCTCGTCGACTTCTCTTTGTTTCTATGATTTACGATCAGATGATTTATGATCTACCGCTTCCGGTGTGGGAAGATGGCGGCGCGAAGTCATGCTGGCGGCGGCCTCACCCAGTGCCGTCCATGCAGTGTTTTTCTTCATTTGATGGCTGGGCGAGCTTGGTCTGCCGTGTTCTGTGGGCCCAGGGACCACCGCCCTGCCTGGAGCTGCGTCCAATGAGGAAACACCGAGGGCGGTCTGTCAGCACATGCAAGCGGGGCAGGCTAAGCTAACTGCTAGCCCATGCAGACCAGCAGTTCCCATAACACCGAGGGCGGTCTGGCAGCGGCCTTGCCTGGTGTTGACTGTGTTTTTGGTTTCGTCGTGTGAGGTGAGGTATGTCGAAGGAGTCAGGCTGGGAGAGCTGGTGTTGGATCAGCTGGGGAGGGCCTGGTCTGCGGCGTCCGGTGGGCCGAGGGATCACGGCCCGGCCCAGAGCTGTGACCAAAGAGGAAACACCGAGGGCGGTCTGTCAGCACACACAAGCGGGGCAGGCTAAGCTAGCTGCTAGCCCATGCAGACCAGCAGTTCCCACAACACCAAGGGTGGTCTGACAGGACGTGGAAGTGGGGTAGGCTAAACTAACTGCTAGCCCATGCAGACCGGCAGTTCCCATAACAACGAGGGTGGTCTGACAGGATGTGGAAGTGGGGTAGGCTAAACTATCTGCTAGCCCATGCAGACCAGCAGTTCCCATAACACCGAGGGCGGTCTGACAGGACGTGGAAGCGGGGTAGGCTAAACTAACTGCTAGCCCATGCAGACCGGCAGTTCCCATAACACCGAGGGCGGTCTGTCAGCACACACAAGCGGGGCAGGCTAAGCTAGCTGCTAGCCCATGCAGACCAGCAGTTCCCATAACACCGAGGGTGGTCTGACAGGACGTGGAAGCGGGGTAGGCTAAGCTATCTGCTAGCCCATGCAGACCGGCAGTTCCCATAACACCGAGGGCGGTCTGTCAGCACACACAAGCGGGGCAGGCTAAGCTAGCTGCTAGCCCATGCAGACCAGCAGTTCCCATAACACCAAGGGTGGTCTGACAGGACGTGGAAGTGGGGTAGGCTAAGCTATCTGCTAGCCCATGCAGACCAGCAGTTCCCATAACACCGAGGGCGGTCTGACAGGATGTGGAAGCGGGGTAGGCTAAACTAACTGCTAGCCCATGCAGACCGGCAGTTCCCATAACACCGAGGGTGGTCTGACAGGACGTGGAAGCGGGGTAGGCTAAACTAACTGCTAGCCCATGCAGACCAGCAGTTCCCATAACACCGAGGGTGGTCTGACAGGACGTGGAAGCGGGGTAGGCTAAGCTATCTGCTAGCCCATGCAGACCGGCAGCTCCCATAACACCGAGGGCGGTCTGTCAGCACACACAAGCGGGGCAGGCTAAGCTATCTGCTAGCCCATGCAGACCGGCAGTTCCCATAACACCGAGGGCGGTCTGTCAGCACACACAAGTGGGGTAGGCTAAGCTATCTGCTAGCCCATGCAGACCAGCAGTTCCCATAACACCGAGGGCGGTCTGACAGGACGTGGAAGCGGGGTAGGCTAAACTAACTGCTAGCCCATGCAGACCGGCAGTTCTGACAGTCATCCTGGCGCTCGCTGTCTTGGACAGTTTTTTGTGTGTGGATATGTTGGATATATGTGTTTTTGTGTTTGTGTAGCGCCGCTGTGGGCTGGGGGAAACGATATTTCATTCCGTGTATGCAAGTGCATGAAATGAAATGACAAATAAATGTTCCTGATTCCTGATAGAGTTCAGCCATTCATTTTGCTTGTCACTGTGTTATGTTTTGTTTTAACATTGTGCGTTTTTTCCCCCCCGGCATTTTTATTGTGCGTAGATGCCGTTTGCCAAACAAATACCCCTTGTGAAGGAATACAGACCTGGGTTACTGAATTGAGTGAACCAAGTGCAGACTACATTGTGCTTATCTGTCATGGGGCATTAGCAGATAAAGTCAGCCCAGGCCTCCCCTGTGGGTCAGCAGTTAGGTGGGCTCGTCTGGGATGCTGGCGGCCGCCTTTAATTACCACAGTCAGCAGAAACCAGAGCCGGATTCATGACATATGGCTCTGACCACCAGGAAATATGGGCTGGTGACAACAGCGGCCACTGATTACGCAGTAGCAGTAAAAAATACATAAAATAAAAAGGATCATTAAATATGAATGCATTCAAGTTGCTCAAATCACTGGAGACCCCCCGGTTTCCCCCGTAGACCACCTGAACCCTACGTTGGGAATGGCCGCATAAAGGGAAACCCAGTATGAAAAATGTTAAGTGGCTTATCGTATTGTTATATATGTGACCCTAAAGTGAACATGTGTTTAAGAAATAATAGGCTGGGGGGGGGGAAGGGCAATGGGTTCCTTTCCCTGAAACATGGCAGGAGTATGTCCGGCTCGAGTCGGGCGGGGCGATACGTGTCGTGACCCAACGAGGGCATTTTCCGTTGCCACGGACAGGTGTGAGGACATGATAAGCCATTGCTCTTTGTTTCCCTTCACGTTCTCTCGTCAAAATGTTCAGGATTTACATACCGCACATCGCCGGGCGCCGCGCCTTTCAGCAGCAGGCCGGCACAATAACAGCAGCCCTGCATCTGTTCTCGTAAAGTTCTCAATTTTCCCAGAAAGCAATAAATAAATGAGTTAAAAATAACATTATACAAGAGCCACCCCCCCCCCCCAAAAAAGTTTCATCGTCATGACAACATTTAATTGACGGTGGAAGCCATTTCAATCACCGCTGGCTCTTAGTCGCCGTCTGTGCAGATGCTTCCACCGGCCACTTTATCCAGCCACCTCCTGCTACACTCCCCAAATTAGTCCAGGGAGGCAATGAAAGCCAGCTTCTGTGCACCGGGGAGTTGAGAGGGACCGAGAGCCTTATCATAATCCCACAACACTTCTGAATCTGTCACGGAAACGCCATCAAAGTGGCCTTCAGCCTTTTGATTTTGGATCTCTTTCTGTCAGACCAAACATCCGGGGGCCCCTTATGGGGGTGATTATTGCGGACGCTCTCCCCCCATTGATTACCCTTCCGCAGCGCTGTCCATCA
This sequence comes from Lampris incognitus, assembly GCF_029633865.1. Taxonomy (NCBI): domain Eukaryota; kingdom Metazoa; phylum Chordata; class Actinopteri; order Lampriformes; family Lampridae; genus Lampris; species Lampris incognitus. Next base: position 12,027,704 of record NC_079216.1, on the reverse strand, counting down.
GCGGCCTCACATTTCATGCGAGAGGTGGTTGAAGAGAGATATCAACGCGGGCCCTGACAGGCCCCATCCATCCTCGAGGAACGCCGCAGGAAATGGAAACGTCCGGCGTGTCACACGTCGGCGCTGGTTGATACGAGGGGGTATCGTCGTCGGAGGTGTGGGTTTGGAGATTGCGGGCTTCCGGGGGCTCCGGGGGCGCGGTTCAGCCAGGACGCGGAGCACACGCATCCCAGCGCGAAGCAGATCGCATTAACAAGTTCTTTATGCACGTGTTCGTTGGGAGGCTAATGTCCGTTCGGGTTCTGCTGAGTCAGTCCTGACAAGCAATAGACATCATGGGAGCGAGCAGGCCCGGTCTGCTCTACTGCAGCTGATTGTCCTTCTTTTCTTTTTTTTTGTGCTGCTATTTCAGGGCATATAATGTCCCTCGTTCATAGTAGTCCTCTTTGAGCACAGTTCTGATTAAAGTGAGTCTGAATAAACATGGGAAATGGGTGACCGGATGAGGGCAGTTCTGTTCTGCTAGAATTGGATGAATATATATATATATATATATATATATATATATATATATAAAGAAAAAGAAAAAGCTTCCCGGTGCTTATTTGCATGAGGGCGCTGACATTTTTATTTATTTATTTATTTATTTTTATGTACATGAACTGACCTGAGCTGAATGTTGATTTTAACATGCAAAGAAGAAAAACGATCTGAGTATTTAATCCCAGGACATTTCCACAGAGATCCCACATACTATATATACACTGTTCTGCACTGGCATATGGCGTGTACACTGGTGTATGCATGGGATATGAGACTCCTTTAACCACTGTTGCAATTGGGGAAATCGGTTACAAACAGTGGTGTACTGGCCATCGGGGCACACCGGGATCCCGGTGGGCCGCCGCATCGGTGGGCCGGTGGGCCGTCAGAAAAATCCATGACAGACCCTGTGTGCCTTTGGTGTGCATGAGAGCATGCTGCATGCGTATTCCAGGACGGGGCTCACTGGCCAATCACAACCAAGTTAGTTAATGCGCATTAACATTCTAGACTAATGTAAAGCTAGCGCACAGCCACACGGCCAACGAAAGCAATGAGCAAAGAAATGTCAAAAAGTAAAGGAGGGGCAGGAAAAATGAGAGAAAGTAAGGAAGCAGGCATTAGAGGCGCAGACCTCCAAGTGTAAACAAGCACAGAACCGTCCAGACCCGTGGCATACCTGTGCTGTGCATGTTGGTGCAGCAAGGCAGTATTCATTGAGAAAGGCAGGCGACCAGCAAGTAGGGATTATGTTCCAGGGATTAGTCACATCCTAAATTGCATGAGCAAAACTAGGCTAACTACACAGCTAGCTAGCTTTGTCATGCCCTCAACTCTGTAACATTATTTGTTGCCCTCCGTGTGTCCATGCATCAGTTGCGAGCACGACTAAACATCCCGCTCAGGTCCTGCATGAGTTACTGACCACAATTTGCGACGTATAGCCCATGGCGGCAGTTGTGCATGCACCGCGGCAAAAAGTCGACATACTGTTTGGGCATCAGCATCCTCAAGTGGCCAGCAATGCTGTTTAAGAGCAGCAAACTGTAGCGGTAAGATGGATGTTAAATTATAGGCTATGCTACATGTTCAGTTAAAACTGCTGTAGCTGGTGGTTACATAATGACCCCCGCTGATAGGCTACTTGTTACTATTTAAGCCATGTTGATGGTGTGCTACAATGTCATCATCATCGGCAGTCACTCGAGGTCAAGTATGATGGTCCTCCCTCTGGGCCCCTTCAGATCCTCAGGTGAGTGTAGAGGCCAATCCTGGAGCCACATAATGGGAGGACGCCTGTGCTTGACAGCTGAGTGGCTGATGTGCCTGCAGCCACCACACGGCCCTTGGCAGGGGGTGGCCAGAGTCCAATGGCATGGAGAACCAAGACAATTGGGGACCCCCCTCTGTTTGCACCTGGGTTATATGTATTATTAATTCAAGAGGTTAATGTGAAGCAATAAAGGTGTAAGGGGCACTAAAGTTATTTTTTTTTGGGGGGGGGGTATTATGATCTCATATATATATATATATATAGATATATATATATATAGATAGTGTAACGTGCATGGATAAGAAGACACGTTGGCCGCTGTCTCGCGAGTCTGACCCTTTAGTCTAGCGGTTAGCGATGCCTCCTGCGGTGCGGGCGACACGGGTTCGCATCCCGGCCGCGGCATATCCTGTAGTTGCGTCGTCCCCCGAATTCGCTACACTATAATCCCTTAAGTAGCTGTTCAAGTAATTTCGTCTTTTGACGAATGCTATTTAATTGGCGTGTTGCCGTCACGGGGAAGTCTGGGAAGCTTTTGATTGGTTATTTCAGCGTTTCCTTTCGTCGGCCATCTCCCCTTTTATTCCGAACCGTTCATTTTGTTTGCTCCAAACTTGTCACAGCCTGTGTTTACTTCCCCAAATCTATGCTGCTCTTCATCAGTCCTGGGTTGTTTTTCATTTTTTTGTGTATTTATTTTTTTAAGTCTGCCACGGTAACATAACTCAGTTCACTTGTTCTTCTTTCCTGTGCACAGTGCGCGTGCGTGCGCGCGCGCGCGGGTTGTGTTTTGTTTATAGGCACACGTGCCTGTGCCGTGGCGCAGAGACGAGGAACAACGCCGCATATTTTCATTTATAAACAACAGTTTAGACAAGCCATGTTATTTGTTTACCAATATGAGGGACTTTTTATGAGCTTATAAATAAAATATACGGGCGAATGCCTCCCCCCCCCCACCCGCACGCCACGAGCTTTGCTATTTATACCCAACAAAGTTTGGTGTGAGACGCAGGAGCTAGAAAGCGGCGACGGCCATGCATAAACATGGCGCCCGTGGTCTCTGGGCAACTCCAAATGGGTTTTAAACGCGGGCTGATGGCCTCTCCCTCGTCTCCGCAGCGCAGTACAGTAATCACATGACTGCTAGCCACCCCGCTGGCTCGGGCCGTGCGCGGCAGCGTGCCTGCTAGCCAGTGAGGCATGTAGGAAAAAATGTATTCATCACCGCTGCAAAAAATATTCAACACCCCCCCCCCCTCCCAAAAAAAGAAAAATGTCTCCTAATACTGTGTTCAGTCTTCAGATCTTCAGCAGAGCGGTGGTGGATCTAGAGATTTTTTTCCTGGGGTGGCAACAGGGGTGGCAAGACTGTGTCCCAGAGGTGGCAGCTGCCACCCCTGTTGCCACCCCTGTAGATCCGCGCCTGTGAGGGGGGAGGGGGGATTCTAAATCGGCGACTTCTGTTTGAGATGAGTTTGGTGCGGGTCTCATTGACCTTCACCATGCATGTACATAAAATATACTATAAAAACACATTATCTGATTTATAAATGGGGTGGCAACAGGGGTGGCAAGACCGTGTCCCAGAGGTGGCAGCTGCCACCCCTGTTGCCACCCCGTAGATCCGCCCCTGCAGCAGAGAATCTATGAAAGTTAGACGTGGCTCCTGCTGCAGTTTCACTAATTTTGCTAGTATCTCGTAACTAAACGAGGCAGTATGACGTGACCGCATGACTATTTCTTGAAAAGAATCGGCTGACGTGTCCAACCCCACCGGCCTATTTCCCCCCACTTCTCCCTCCTCTAATTCTCAACTCCAGGGATCCCGAAGCCGCTGCCGTGCTGTGGCATAAGTTGGCAGCGCGTGCGTCTCTTTGACATTTGAGTGTCTCCCATAATCCAGGGTCCGGCCATTAGTGCCCTTGGCTCCTTCCTTCGTATGTATATGCCCGATGACTATGGGCAGCGTAAATGAAGATGAGATACGGCCCTCGAGAGGCGCTTGAGCGCGTTGCCTGCAGCCCTGACGCGGGGACAGTCTCTCAGATAGGCAGTCGCTGACCTTGAAGATGGCAGTGGACTGCGGCGGGCTGCGGCGTTCCTCAAACCCCCCCCCCCCCCCTCGCTGTAATCCATTTTACAGACACACTGGAAGGCCTGCTCATGAGCTTCAGGAGGACCCGATAACTCCCTGTGTAATTTGCTCTCCCTGATAGGTGGCGGCTGGCGGTAGACACTCGCACAACCGCCTTGACCTGGGAATGATAACGGCCGGTCTTATGCATGCTGGAGTTTATCAGCCGCTATGACGACATGGGTCTATTCACTCCATTTGCCCTCTTTTTGTCTTTACTTGCCAGTCTGCTGCTGATCTATCTATCTATCTATATATCTATCTATCTATCTATCTATCTATCTATCTATCTATCTATCTATCTATCTATCTATCTATCTATCTATCTATCTATCTATCTATCTATCTATCTATCATTCTATCTATCTATCATTCTATCTATCTATCATTCTATCATTCTATCTATCTATCTATCTATCTATCTATCTATCTATCTATCTATCTATCTATCTATCTATCTATCTATCTATCTATCTATCATTCTATCTATCTATCTATCTATCTATCTATCTATCTATCTATCTATCTATCTATCTATCTATCTATCTATCTATCATTCTATCTATCTATCTATCTATCTATCTATCTATCTATCTATCTATCTATCTATCTATCTATCTATCTATCTATCTATCTATCATTCTATCATTCTATCTATCTATCTATCTATCTATCTATCTATCTATCTATCTATCTATCTATCTATCTATCTATCTATCTATCTATCTATCTATCTATCTATCTATCATTCTATCTATCTATCTATCTATCTATCTATCTATCTATCTATCTATCTATCTATCTATCTATCTATCTATCTATCTATCTATCTATCTATCTATCTATCTATCTATCTATCATTCTATCTATCTATCTATCTATCTATCTATCTATCTATCTATCTATCTATCTATCTATCTATCTATCTATCTATCTATCTATCTATCTATCTATCTATCCTTTGCACCTCCTCCCATTGGTTCTATTTGAAACCTTAACGACGACCGAGAACATTCTCCGTTGTGCTACGTCATGACTGATCCGAGATAAATCCACAAAAGGGTACTTGCTAGCAAATCATATTGATTTTAGGCAACAAAAAAATAATAATCAAATCCTTATCTGAACCTAATCATCTCAAATCTTCTCAAGTATAGATTGCTGTGCCCGTAAATTTGTTTTCATTGCTGCGCAGGAGCAGCAGAGATAAGTTTAGATAAAATAAGATTAACTTTATAAATCCCCTCAGGGACACTGTATTGTGCTGCAGCAAGCGGTCTCCAACAGCGTAGACGCAAACAGTCATCAAATGAATAAATAAATAAATAAATAAATAAACCATTTCATAGCACACCTCTTGTGGACGTTAGACGTAGTGTGATAGGGGCATGACAGATTTCACTAACGATAATAACCCCCCCCCTCCTCCCCTCCCCGCCCAGCTCAGTAATATGCAGAAAAGGCAATAATATCCAGTATAAATGAAAACATCATGTCTATAAGTTTCAATGAGATACACCTCCAGCAGCAATAAAAATGCAACATTATTCAATAATAAAGAAACAACGAGAGTAATCATTGCATTAAAGGGGTGGTGGTGGGGGGGGTGGGGGGATATGATGAAGAGGAGTCGGAGACGCCCCTCGGCGAGAGCGGCACAGTTATGATGGTGAGGGATTACAGCTGGGGTCCGGTGCACGGCTGTATAACACTTCTGGGGGAAATTATTGCGCACACACCTAGCTGGTATTTCACATCAGCTAGATAAAGGAGTCCAAGGGACTTGAGAGTCCGGTATAACGGCACTCGGCGTAATAGATTATAACAGAGTTAGGTGTCAAGGCCCCGGCCGTCAGGGAGTTGTTAAAAAGCCTGACGGCCGTGGCAACGAAGCGCTCGCTCCCCGCCGCCCTGAGCGCGCCACAGCGCCGCGCTGCTGAAGGGGCCGCGCTGCCTCTTCCGCGGGTCAGGCGGAGAGGGGTTGAAGGTGCCGCCCGTAATGGCCAGCTGCTTGGCGCACATCTCTCTCTCCCCACCGCCGCCTGCAGTGGAGATGAGATTACATAAAATAAACACAATTATGAGGGAAAATTGAATAAAGTCGAATGCTTGAGCTCTGCAGCCTGCTGCTCACACTCCCAAAGAGCCTTGCCTAGCCTTGATCCCCCCCCACACACACACACACACGCACACACACAAGCACATGCACACACATATGCATGCACACACATACAAACACACACGCGCGCACACATGCACGCACACACATACTCACATGCATGCACATGCATGCACACATACAGACACACACACTCACACGCACACACATATGCATGCACACACATGCACACACACGTGCACGCGCACACATGCATGCACACACATACTCACATGCACACGCATGCACACACATACAGACACACACTCATGCACACGCGTGTGCACACACGCAATACAACGGCAAAAAAGATTACACACATATCTACAGCGTGACAGGGCGTGTGTAGCATTTGGCTACATAGAATAGCCCGGGCCCTTCTAGAAGAGACCTCATATCCTTTGAAACAGCGCCGTTTGCGCGGTTATGTGTTGAAAATATAAACGATCTAATGACGTTGAAATAAAAGTCAACCGGACGAATTAAAGATCTTTAACAATTGAGGGTGACTGAAGACTTCATTGTGATTGCTGCTGTAACCTCATCGACGAATGAAGAGCAAGTCAGGGGGGGAGGGGGGGGAGAAGGGCCTCATACAGTATTTGTATACCGCAGAGGTGTTTGTGAGACCTTTTCATCTCGGGTTCGCCTGTTTACTTGTGCTCGGACTTCCAAGTGCTTTCTGTTGCCGGTGAGATAAAGAAAGGTCAGCCCTTGGGGGTAACTCGCTGTACCCTGTCAGAGACAAACAGACAGCCAACACAAATCAGGGTCCTCACGTGTCAATCAAATCGCCAGGGAGGTGTGTTTCCTGCTGCGGAACGTGTGCGGTGCATGATTACCGCACAATCAGGTCCGCGTGTACGTTTGACAAAGGGAGATTTTGTGCGCGTGCGTGTGCGCGCGCGCGCGCGTGCACACAGAGATCGGAAAAGAAGAAGACGAGGAAGCGAGGATCTGCCATCTCCAGAGTCTCTGCTTTTGCACTAATACCGGCTATTAGCCATCCGAGTAGGCTGCCACGGTCACGTGGCACGGCCTCCTGCTTTTAGCACATGCACGCTCGAATTATTCAGCCAACCCTCTTCAGGTGAGACCATCTTACGATCGCGTCCTCCACGTAGAGCCGGATACCCCGGATGCTCACGAGTCGGAGCGTCGGGTCAACATCCGCACCGAGGGGGTGTCTCTGATATCCTCCCCGTTGGGCGTCCACGCGTCGCTCCGTGTTTACCGAGTCACGTCGCGCGTCACGTTTCCAGCTACACGCCGTTGCTTTGTGGGACAGCTTGTCGAGGTGATGTCCCACGGGACACTTCTTCGGGGTTTGGTGTTAGGAGTGAGTTCACCTGTGGAGGGAGTTGGCAGTGCGGCGCTCAGTCTTCTTCTTCACCTTCTTCTTCTTCTTCCTCCTCCTCCTCCTCCTCCTCTCAGCGTATTCCTTGTTTCTCTGTGAGGGCACAGCGCCAACGGCGGTCGTTGTTGACCCGGACCTTGACTGATCCGGTATGGTCTTGTCAATCCCCCATACTGACTTGGCCAAATTTTACGCCGGATGCCCTTCTTGACGCAACCACTAGCCCTGTGGACGGGGGCACAGGTACAGCGCTGGATCTGGATGCCACCCCAGTATTCATGGGCTGGCGTCCATGCCTGGGGACAGGACTGGGGACAGGACTCCTACGTGTGCCGGTCTGAGGGGACCCCTCCTACTTCAAGTTACAACCCTTGAGATTTACGGGCAAGCAGACGCCCCATCTTGATCATCTCTATCTCTGGTCTACTTAAGGCCGCAGCTGATCCCCCTGCTATCTGAATCACGGCCGTGTTTTCAGCAGCTCATTTCCACAGCTCCTGTGGGACAGGACCTGTTCTCACACCTCTGCATGTCCAGTCTGCACGCCATGCTCTGGGTTCGAGCTTGAGATATAGTGTGTGTATATATGTGTGTGTGCTGACTTTGGTGCTTGGCTGAGTAGTATTTTGCTCCACCGGCTGTTCAACGGACGTAAGATATAAGGCAGGAAGAAAGGGGTTTTGTCCAACTTTTGTTGTTATTGTGTATTTATGCGTCGTTGGCGTACAGTGACACCTAAATAATGCATGGAGCAGGGGTGCTGAGAGGAACCCTGGACCACGTGACCAGATGTTGATGCAAACACAGAGAGAAAGTTCTCTCTCTCTCTCTCTCTCTCTCTCTCTCTCTCTCTCTCGAGAGAGAGAGAGAGAGAGAGAGAGAGAGAGAGAGAGAGAGAGAGAGAGAGAGAGAGAGAGAGAATGAAATAAAACTCTTATAACATTTCTTTTTCTTTTTTAAGGGGGGAGGGGGGGTGGTGGTGTTATCAGTGTGGCTTTTTCCCTTGAGTAGCTCTTCTGGGTACCTTTTAGTTGTGCATTGGCGAGCACAGTTTCTATAGAAACAATGAAGTACGGTCGTTTGAGAGCCATGCCGTAGAAATAGATGCCGCGTGCTGTTGCACAGTGCAGAAACCAGGCTGACGGTTCCGCATGACAACATGAAGACGGGAATACTGAACGGGCCCGTAGCAGACACGGGTGCAGGGGGCCCAAGGGGTCAGGTGGCCCCTAAGCCGGGGCCTGTACCTGAAGTCACCGTTACTCATTTGTTGTCATTTCTCACTGCCGAGTTGATGGACTCCGTCATCCGTGTCAGTGCGGCTTGCGGTCTCCGCTTAGGCGACATCTTTTGTCAGTATT
>NC_079216.1:11952586-12018675 GCF_029633865.1 Lampris incognitus | reverse complement strand
AGAATCTCTCAGATGACCTCTCGTGACGGAGGAGAGCGGCCGAGCTTTTTAAAAAAGGAAGCAGGCCTCCGTAGGGGAAGACACGCTCCTGCTGCAAAGAAGAAGAAAAAAAGAGCCGAGTCGCTTACTTAAGCAATCCTTTTGTAGATGAATTTATTCAAATCCAATTACGCCGTCGCCGTCCTTTTTTTTTTTTTTTTGCTCAGTTAATTTTTGTTTGTGTTTTTCCCCGCCGCTAATTCTCCGTTCCGCCGCCGTGGCCTCCGATTCAAAAACGCAAGCCTGCTCATAATTCCCATGAATATATGCTCGACTTAATGGAGCATTGAGAATTAATTTGGACTCCGAAGACTCCTTAGGTAAGCTTTATATACCGCGCCGGCACAATGGCGTGTGTCTCATACATAATAGGCTTGTTTCCAGGATCTAAATGAGGCTTTGCAGCAAGCTGCAGAAGAAAAAAAAGAAAGGAAAATAGAATTAAAAAAAAAAGAGACTGTAAATTGAGAGTGAAAGAGGAAAAGTATGTCGTCGATGATTTGTGTTTATTTAAGGTTCAATTGCTCCCCGGAGGAATCGAGGGTCAGCACACATGACCCCCCCCCCCTGTTTTGTGTGCACGTCTCGTGTGGGGTGGCACATTTCTATGGCTCCTCTACTACCCGTGAGCCCCGCGGCCAGTTTAGACAGGTACCCAGCACCGCACCGCCGCTGCTGCTGCTGCTGGGCTGCTGGTCTGCTGGGCTGGACTGCTGGGCTGCTGGGCTGTTGGACTGCTGGGCTGCTGGGCTGCTGGACTGCTGGTCTGCTGGACTGCTGGCTGCTGGGCTGCTGGGCTGCTGGTCTGCTGGTCTGCTGGACTGGGCTCCCATTTACTATCCAAACAGCCTGGATTCTCTTCAGTGCGTGGGCTCCTTAGATCCCTGTAGAAGCTGTGTGTGGCGGTCTCAGTCGGATGCTAACCATTGCCACGGCACCCATCATCCCACGGTCAAGGCCCCATAGGTCAGATGATGCTATGTGAAACTCTTGACCCCGTCTGTCTGCATGCGGTGCTTGCAGACTGGCAGCCGTGTGATGCACCGTGTGCGGCAAAAGCAAATGTGTGCTTTTGTCAACAAATGATGTGGTCAGAAGCGGAAACCGCCATCGTCTCCCCAACGGGGACCACACGGTGCTACGGCGTAGGTGCACCGCACCACTGTTGTGTGCCTTTGCTGCGAGCAGACTGGCACGGGTCTGTAAGCGGAAACGGGTCTAATATTGACGGCCCATTTTCAGTTGAGCGAGCGGCTAAAGTTACATATTATTTGCATAAGACCCTGACTGGACGCTTGTTATTGACTTTTGCGCCGCGGAGCTAACAAAGCCAGCTCGGCTGAATCGTGTTTTTAGCCTACCGACAACCCAGCGTACACACACACACACACACACACACACACACACTTAAATGTCTACGTATATATACATATCTACAGTAAACCAAAAAACAACATTCCAGCGCCCACTAAGATACTGGGACTGTTTTATTAATGATAGATCACATCAAAATGGAAGGAGCGAACTACATGTTTTGCATGTTGCCTCATCAGAGTCACTCTGTCGAAATTATCTATCTATCTATCTATCTATCTATCTATCTATCTATCTATCTATCTATCTATCTATCTATCTATCTATCTATCTATCTATCTATCTATCTATCTATCGTTCTATCTATCTATCTATCTATCTATCTATCTATCTATCTATCTATCTATCTATCTATCTATCTATCTATCGTTCTATCGTTCTATCGATCTATCTATCTATCTATCTATCTATCTATCTATCTATCTATCTATCTATCTATCTATCTATCTATCTATCTATCTATCTATCTATCTATCTATCTATCTATCTATCTATCTATCTATCTATCGTTCTATCATTCTATCATTCTATCATTCTGTCTATCTATGGTTCTATCTACTCATCTGTCCATCTACTCATCTATCTATTGTTCTATCTGTTGTTCTATCTATCATTCCATCTATATCTATGGTTCTAGCTATGGTTTTAGCTATGGTTCTAGCTATGGTTCTATCTATCTATCTATCTATCTATCTATCTATCTATCTATCTATCGATCGATCTATCGATCTATCGATCTATCGATCTATCTATCTATCTATCTATCTATCTATCTATCTATCTATCTATCTATCTATCTATCTATCTATCTATCTATCTATCTATCTATCTATCTATCTATCTATCTATCGTTCTATCGTTCTATCATTCTGTCTATCTATGGTTCTATCTACTCATCTGTCCATCTACTCATCTATCTATTGTTCTATCTGTTGTTCTATCTATCATTCCATCTATATCTATGGTTCTAGCTATGGTTTTAGCTATGGTTTTAGCTATGGTTCTAGCTATGGTTCTATCTATCTATCTATCTATCTATCTATCTATCTATCTATCTATCTATCTATCTATCTATCTATCTATCTATCTATCTATCTATCTATCTATCTATCTATCTATCTATCTATCTATCTATCTATCTATCTATCTATCTATAGAAAGATAGATACTATATGGCACTTGATGAATATCAATGGGACCAGTATGCACATGACATATGAAAGTCTGGTCAGACTGGCTTGTCTGGTCTAGCTTGAAAATGTGACACTGTCCTGGTTTTGAAAAAGAAAAGTGCTGACCTTTCAGGACATTCATCACACACACAAAGAGCCTTTACAAAATGACCGATAACACAATTTTGGAACTTTTTGAAATGAAATCCAAATAGGATTCTGGAGAATTGTCTTTTAGTCCATAGATGTTATTTAACATTATATATATATATATAACCGAAGAAATTCAGTTTTTGTTTTAAACATGTGCAACAACAATTATCTTGGCCTTGCACGGTGATCTTCGATTACATTTCCCGCTCCCCGCTTCAAGCTACAGGCGGATAATGTATTCAAGATGTTAGAGGAGGACTATCTCTGACTTCTTGCACGTTGGGTCTTTGATGACATTTCATAAAACTTGATAGGATTATGGATTTTGCTCATTCTGCGCAATAACAGAAATATTAACCATAATAAGAAGATCAAGAACGGACGCCACACAGTGTCAGAAGCAATTTCAGCCTAATCATTTATTTCACCGTCTTTACTTGCCAGGGAAACATGGAGACTTTAGTTTGTGGCGTGCCGATGTAGTACATTGCGTGATTGTTGTCCTTATTTTCAATTTTGCTGGAAATTAAAAAAAAAAAGAAAAAAGAATGTGCTTAATGAATACCCATATCAAGGAATGTCACTTTCTCTTATTCCCCCATTCTTGAATAGATTACATGCCAGCTGCAATTGAATCCAGTCTGCAATGCAATTGGATGAATCGTGAGACGAGCCAAGCAACAGCGCAAAGGCAGTAACACCAGAAAAGAGGTTCTCTTGCATCTGCCATAACTTAATTATTTGTGACATAATTTCATTATTTGAGTGGGCTTTCAGTATGCTCGAGGAGTTTCGTTGCAGAATGGCGAGCAGTCTATTGTCTCTGCCGCCTTTTCTTTCTACACTAGAATTTTCTGTGGTTCTTTGGTTCTGCCGTCCTCTGCAGCGAGGACTCATAAAGCTGCATCAGAAACATAATCACGTTAATCAGCAAGTACAGTTAATGTGCAAGAATCGATCCCAGAGGCATCAGCCCAGTGAGGCTGTATAATGTAGGAGTACATACAATAGTCAAAATTAAAAAAAAAATAGCGCTTCAGTAAACCTGGAGGGGAAAATAACTGTTCTTTATTACTTAATAAAAGTTACTAAAAAGAGTAATGAAGGGTATGAGGGAAATTGCAAGAGAACGAAAAGCGATAGTGTTTCTGTGAGGATGATTATGATCATTCTTGATGGTATAAAATCATTCTTGCAGTAACGAGTACCGGCGTATTGGCAAATGTTTGCAGATGGCAAATTTATGGTTCAGTGAAAAATACAGTTGTGTATAAACAGCATACGTGCGTTATGTGTAAACATGTAGGTTTGGCTTGTCAGCTCTCTCAAATACTGACACAACATGGCACATACACACACTGGAAATTGAACAGTGCAATACTATGCCACGCAATAACTGCGTATTAAAGCACCATGGCATGACTGGTGCAGCTGTAAAGTGTTATAGTGAGAATCTGGCGCTGAATTGGTTCAGTGGGCCATGAGGAAATTATGCTGAACACCGTAGGACGCATGAAAGAAATGAGCATCACAAAACATAAGACATAATCCCTGAGGCTGAGAGGTGGCACAGCACACAAAGTCTTTAGCAACTCAGACAAGAAATGTGCAGGCATTTTAAGTAGGGCAAGATTGTGTATACCTAATTTTTTGAGGCCAGAATGTTGAAGACCGATGCATTGCAAACATTCTCTCATAACTGAGAGAATTTTCACCAGATGTGTATTCTGGTTGAAGACTGATGTTTACAGGCAAACACAAAAGAGCTCAACCAATTTCATTACCTTGATCCTCCATTTCTTTCCTCCAACATAGACTATACAAATTATATCTTCGTTAACGGTGATTCTTAAAAAGACTAGGTCATAACCAAGTGTAGGGCTAGTCTGTGTATCGTCAATGTTCGAAACTGGGGCCAATTTGTTACAGGGACAGCGGTTGTGTCTTTACTGTGAATTCATGGATCTTAAATGTTCATCTGCAATTTTCTGCAGTGGTCACAGTAATATATATCTAATATTCCCACTCTTGGTGTTGAAAGAGCGACGGCCGATGGGGAAACGACAACTTCCGTGTTTACCAGTGACGTCATCATTTGGCTGACCAATCGTGTAACATCAATGACGTCGTGAAAAGAAGCAGCTGGCGACTCCACATGTGTCGGAGGAGGCATGTGGTAGTCTGCAGCCCTCCCCGGTTCGGTAAATGGGGTGGAGCAGCGATTGGGACGGCTCGGAAGAGTGGAGTAATTGGCCAAGTACAATTGGGGAGAGGGGAAAAAAATGGCGGGGGGGGGGGTACAGAGGCACTGCCTGCGTATCCCCCTTCTCCGGTGCTCCGAGGCGAAAAACCAGGTGAGGAGTTGGCACTCAATTGCGGTTTATGTGAAGGCTCCAGCATCCCCGCGACCCTGGGAGTAGGATAAGCGGTTCAGATAATGGATGGATGATGGATGATCACATTTTCAGTCCCCACACCATTTCACACCCTGGCCGCTAGATGGCGCGTTAAGCTTGGGTGGTATAGAGTAGGGTTCGCCACGTACACAGACGAGTAAGTCCTTCTGCTGAGGAGTTAACGCCTGCGGAAATGTGTGGCTCTCCTGTTCTTATCACAGGTCGGTAAATATGTCTTAAATCGAGTGTACATGCTAGATTTTAAGAGTTGAACATGTAATTCGTGAGATCGTTTGCACACGTTGGTCAAAGAAATGACTTGTTAGATAGTCGTGTGTAAATGGGGATCGAGAGCTGTATGCTAACTTGCTAATGCTAGCGGACTTGTGTAGTAGTGTAGTAGTGTGTGGGGAAAGTTAACCCAAAACAACAGCAAAAGTTGTGGATTCACTAAATGCACTTAAATTTGTTATGCACGGTCATGCAGGAAGTTATTTTCTGGATATTTTGTGTAGTCAAAGGAACATATTTGAGGTTTATTGTCAAGACCAGAAAATGCTATAGTGAAGTCGTAAAGTACACAAAATGGCGACTCCACAATGCGTACAAAGCATAAGGACAGCGCCAGAAAATGAGCGAATCTAGTTGTACTTGAACTCAAAAAGGAAAATGTTGAGTTATGTTATGAGAATGAAACAAGAACAAGAGAGGTTATAGTTTTTGTGAAACAAAGTCCATTTATTAATTTTGGTGGAAACAACACTAAGTTCATGTTGAGAGAGGAAACAGTTATTTTTTGATGGATACAGTTGAAATGTATTTGATGAATTTTGTTGTAAATTAATGTTTTCCAGATGATAATTTACATTGTTATGATTTGTTTAAGGGGTTCAATAGCCTAAATGAGTTGTAGTATGGTAGAGTGGATGAACCTGTGAAGAAAGTGTTATTGTTCTGACCTGATGCTGTTAAGTGGTCATGCTGTACAGAGATGGGACTGAAACTAAGGCTATGAGTTTATGACTGGCATCACTGATATTTTAAACATACACTATATGATGGGCAAAAGTATTGGGACACACCTCTTGATCATTGAATTCAGGTGTTTAATTCAGACCCATTGCCACAGGTGTATAAAATCAAGCAGCTAGCCATGCAGTCTACATTTACAAACATTTGTGAAAGAATGGGTCATTCCTAAGAGCTCAGTGAATTCAAGCGTTATACTGTCATTGGATGCCACCTTTGCAATAAGTCAGTTCGTGAAATTTTTTTTCCCTGCTAGATATTCCACGGTAAGTGGTATTATTGAAAAGTGGAAGCGTTTAGGAACAACAGCAACTCAGCCACGAAGTGGCAGACCAGGTAAAGTCACACAGCGGGGTCAACGAGTGCTGAGATGCGTAGTGCATAAAAGTCACCAACGCTCTGTTGACTCAATAACTGCAGAGTTCTAAGCTTCCTCTGGCATTAACATCAGTACAAAAACTGTGCGCCGGGAGCTTCATGGAATGGGTTTCCATGGCCGAGCAGCTGCATGCAAGTCTTACATCACCAAGCACAATGCCAAGCATCGGATGGAGTGGTGTAAAACATGCTACCACTGGACTCTGGAGTAGTGGAAATGTGTTCCTTGGAGTGACGAATCACGCTTCTCTGTCTGGCAGTCTGATGGGCGAGTCTGGGTTTGGTGGATGCCAGGAGAACGTTACCTGCCTGACTGCATTGTGCCAACTGTAAAGTTTGGTGGAGGAGGGATCATAGTATGGGGTTGTTTTTCAGGGGTTGGGCTAGGCCCTTTAGTTCCAGTGAAGGGAAATCTTAATGCCTCAGCATACCAAGACATTTTGGACAATTTTATGCTTCCAACTTTGTGGGAACAGTTTGGGAAGGGCCCTTTTCTGTTCCAGCATGACTGTGCCCCAGTGCACAAAGCAACGTCCATTAAGACATGGTTGGGTGAGTTTGGTGTGGAAGACCTTGAGTGGCCCACACAGAGCGCTGCCTTCAACCCCATTGAACACCTTTGGGATGAACTGGAATGGAGATTGCGAGCCAGGTCTTCGTCGAATATCAATGCCTGACCTCAAATGCTCTACTGGATGAATGGGCAAAAATTCCCACAGACACACTCCAAAATCTTGTGGAAAGCCTCCCCAGAAGAGTGGAAGCTGTTATAGCTGCAAAGGGGGGACCAACTCCATATTAATGCCTATGGATTTAGAATGGGATGTCATAAAAGCTCCTGTAGGTGTAATGGCCAGGTGTCCCAATATTTTTGTACATATAGTGTATGTTGTCAAGAAGAATAAATCCTTCTGCCGTGAATTTAACACCAGTTCAAATGTGTGGCTCTCCTATTCTCATCACAGGTCGGTGGGATTTATCACCTGCTGTCCCCCTGACCATCAGATAAGGGACGCAACATATAAATCAGATTTTTCAAAGGTTTTGAATCACAGCAACCTCGAGAGACCCTTGATCAAACAGTCATAACTATGCACAAAATTCAATAGGCTGACAGACCCAGTAGTAATCACCCAGTAGTAATCACCTTCAGCCTCCTGAATGATAAGTCCCTAGTGTCAAACTAAACATAGACAGCTATCTATATTGCTAGACAAAAGAGCGGTGCCAACCCCAGTAGGGTGAATGCTGTCCACTTTCAGCAGGTAAGGGCGGCCTCAGAAAGGGCCAGTTATCAACAAAACCAAAATACCTGCTCATTACAGTAGTGAGCCAGCTAGCGGTTCATTAAGGTGAGCTTACTGTACATCTCATCATTTGCCTCACTTCTCTGATTCTCCCTCCGTTATGCCAGTACCCTAAGATTATCCTCTATGTCAGACACTCTGGCCCCGGGTAAACAGTGAACCAAGGCTGGCAAAGCTAATCTGACATTGCAGGTAATGTGAGTCTCCTATCATTAGCATGCATTGCTTTACACTGTCGGCAGGAGCGGGAGAAGCATGCTGGCCGGTAGAACTACCAACAGGGTAGGACATCAGAATTCCAGCTCTTACCCGTGAGCGTTCTCTTTTGGCTGAAGGGAACAGGAGGCTAGGAAATGGCTGGCTTGGCTGCAGTAAATGCACAAACCTGCTTTCATCTTCCGGAGGTGTTCAGCCGGTGAGAGGCTGAACACCCAGTTGCATGGGTTCCTCAGCTGGGGAAAGGGAGACAGGAGAACTAGGAAGTTCACAGAGGCTTGGGGAAGGACTGGGCTAGTTCTGACGAGAGGCGAGGGGATGAACGAGAGAAGGGCAAAGTGCTCCCGAAGACAATTATCCAACTTAATGGCTAGGGAGAGTAAAGCATCTCATCCCTAGCTGCTAACTCATCTTTAACTGAATCACATAGCCCTCTGAGAAACACTCTCTGAAGTGAAGCATCATTCCAATCCGAATCTGAGGCTGTGGTTCTATAGTCCACCGGATATTCAGCTAAATTGCGAGAACCCTGACACAGTACCAGGAGGCATTTGGTGTCATCCCTACTGTTAACAGGGTGGTCAAAAGCTTTTATTATTTTAGAGACAAAGCTAAGGTAAGAATATGTAAAGGGTGACTGGCTATCCTACAAAGCTTATACTCAGGCTAAAGCATTCCTCCAAAGTAACCAAAGTAAATATAAGATTTTTTTTCTTATCAGTTATGTAAGTAGAGGGTTGTTGCTCGAACACTAGGGAACACTTGATCGAAAAGGACCTGTACGTCCCCAAGTCTCCAGTGTAGCCCCCTGGCGCTGAGATGTGAGGTACTCTGGGCTGGAGAGCTAGCTGGGCTGAAGGTTGTACAGGAGCAGGGGACTAGCCTGTGATCCGGGGGCTAGAAAGGTAAGATATGTGGAAACCTGGTTGACTTGATGTCCAGTCTGTGCCACGTTAGCCGAGAATGACTTGAGGGTTTCCACGACACCATGAAGAACCTGGTTGTGTTGTCCCATGAGGGCGCCTTGGGTGGCGAGAGCTTTATGGGGGTGGTCTGAGTCTACTGGGTCCACCCAGATGCAGACACAGACAATGGAATTAAATAATATAAAAAGGGGTTTATTGTAGGAATAAAGGGGAATGAGGAAGGCAGGCAAAGCAGAAGGTAGTGAGGCGATTGCAGATGGCAGAACTGAGCTGACCTGTAGGGTGGATGGCAAAGCTGAACTGAGCAGGATGGTGGTTAGCAGAGTTGAGCTGAGCAGGACAGGTGGACGAAGGCGTGAGCGTGGCTGGCTGAGGATAAGCTCGGGGTAAGCAAGCAGATGAGGCAGGTGGACCGGAGGGTAGTGATCCTTGGAAGCACAAGGAAACACGATAAATATAGATTCCGGCTGATTTGGGATTTTTGAGACCAATACCGATTTTAGAGCGTAAAAAAAAATCACAGATTACCAATACTGCAGCTGATAGAGTGCATTTTTGAGCTGGAATGAAAATAGAACTTTTGTATGTTGATTTTGCACCGATTTTGCACCGGCTTAACTATGCAAAGATACTCAAGAGGGCTGCTTTCTTAAAGGAATAACTTTATTAAAGAATATTTAACATAATTATACATTGTCAACTAATTCTAGAAATGAACACTAACAAAATAGACTAAATAAAAATAAAATAAAATAAATAGCTAAATAAACATCGGTACTGTATGTTCAGTATCATTCATTTGCTGACCATTTAAATAAAGAATAAATAAAAATAAAATAAATAGCTAAATAAACATCAAACGTGTGTTGTACCAGTGGAGTTGCAAACTATGCAACGACAACACTCATAACAGGGTTGAAGGTTCCATCTTCCATCACTGGAAGATGGATTTTTTAACCCTTTGTGACCCAACGAGCGCTATAAAAAAAACGTTATAAAACCTAAGGCATTGTTTGAAAACAGCCTCCTAAAACCTGAGGGCTTTCTGAAAAATTTGACAGAATTTTCAAGGTTCACAAAAACTTGTTTCTCAGCCTTTGTAGCAGATAGAAACATGAAATAAAAAAAAATCTGAGAGCTTGAACCGCTGGCTACAGCTATAATCGGAAATCATTGCTTTTGCCCTAATGTTCATTAACATGCTTAAAAAAAGAAAAGAATCAAACAAAAAATCTGGAATCCAGCAAACTCGACGAAATCCTCCTCTTCCTCAAACATATCTCTCATTTACTGAGCCTTGGCTAGCGGGTCAGCAGCATTCGCATCATAATGTGGGTGTGGATCTTCTAATTCACTGTTCGTTTTCGTCCTCAGAGGAACTGCTGCATTCGGCATCAGTGTCACTGCGCTTGTTCAGGTCGTCCAGCCACTGTCACTGTCTGAAGCGCAACTTTAGAAAAAACAAACAAAAAATTGCATCCCATAATGTATTTCACCTTCCCCACGTGTATTTGAGCAAATCACAATGCATTCCATTGATCACATGTCTTGAAAAACGATGAAATCAT
Source organism: Lampris incognitus (assembly GCF_029633865.1). Classification (NCBI taxonomy): domain Eukaryota; kingdom Metazoa; phylum Chordata; class Actinopteri; order Lampriformes; family Lampridae; genus Lampris; species Lampris incognitus. The sequence goes on along the minus strand of NC_079216.1, from coordinate 12,008,117 downwards.
CTAAAATGCACTCGCGTTACATGCGGCTCTACAGGGAGAAACACACAAACGTCACACCCGGTCTTACAGGGGTATACATGCAAATGTTGGATCCGATCGTAACGGGTTGTCATTTATCGACCGTTATAAATGCCGATATTGATTTATCTGCAATTAACTCATACCGGCCGATAATATCAGCCCGCCGATTTATCAGTCGGGCTCTAGTAAATACAGGCAATGCAAACAACATGAGAAATGACTCTGAATAAGCTATTGCGGAGTGGCCGAGAGCGAGAGACTACCACTGTAGTTGAAACAATGATCTGGCGAGGAGTGGATGGAGAAGCAGAGTAGATAATATACTGTTGAGTCGATGAGTTGATGGAAGGCACATGTGCCGGCTTGGCAGGTAAGGTGAAAGAGCTGCAATCAGGAGGGAGCCGCCTAGGGCCAAGGAAGCAAGACACCCACAGCACGTGTATACACACACACACACACACACACACACACACACACACACACACACACACACACACACACACACACACAGGGGGAAACGGGAAACACAAGGGAACAAACTGGAGGCAGGCTGGGGCCATGACACAATGAAGAAGACCACGGAGGAGCCCCCCCCCCCCCGCAGTTCGTATTGAAGTTTACTGTTGCTGTTGAGGATATTTTTAGCTGCTGCTTCTCTTTAATTGTGTTTACATCACTCTATTGAGCTGCTTCTTTCAAGCATTGTCTTTTGAGACCTGGGGGGGAAGTTAGCAACTGCTCTTCCATTTTTATTACCATGTGCCAAACCAGATGAACTGTAGTTAATGAGGAAGGAGAGCAGGAGGAGATCAGCAGATAGAAAGAAAGCCACTGCCATTCTCTGGTTACTATCGGATACCCATTCCTGGGCTTTTGTCTCTTCGGCTCTTCACTGCGTCTTACATCACCTACAATCAGACAGAATGCCAATTACTCCAAATAACTACCTTTCTCTTGGGCTTCAACTAGTGCTGAAATGGGTCTTTTCATCACAGCCTAGAAACACCACAAAATTGAAGAGAAAATGCCCACCTTGTGCTAATAACAAACACAGGGGATGGTAAAATGGCAAGAACTAAACTGTTATCCCCAGATCCCTGTTTCCAACAGCTCCCATCCTGGTAAAGTTTAGTGGTTCTCAACCTTTCTCAGCCGCGAACCCCAAAGACTAATCAGATTGGTGGCCCCCCATAACACTGAGACATTTAACTTACAACACCCCGATGCAAACTCATTGATTGCTCATAAACTGTCTGCCTGAGACTGTTCAGGGATTACAGTAATATAACACATTAAAGCTACTGAACTCACGCAGGAAGGCCATTTACCCACAGACAGAAATAACAGCACGTCATGTGAAAACACACGTTGACTCTCACAAACACACTCAATGAAATCTACTTTAAGGCAAATTATATCATTGGTACAGGCGACATAATGTAGAAAGCATTCCACAGTCTAAAACATGTTATTTTATTTTTCCCAGTTCTGATGCTCGCATTTCCATTGTAGGCGCTTGCTATGGTGGACCAAGGTCATTATGGGCACTCTGACTGCTGTGTGGCCACGCAGCCCCATATTCAGCAGGGTGCGTTGCACTCAGTGTGTTGTGACACATTCCTCCTGTAACCATCATTAAAATTTTCTCTGACTTGTGCCAGAGTAGACCGAAGGACAGCCTTCGTTACCCTCGCACATCAATGAGCCTTGAGCGCCCAACAGCCTATTGCCGGTTTGGGGTTTGTCTCTCCTCGGGCTACTGTCAGTAGGTACTTACCACCGCTGACTGGGAGCACCCCACAAGCCTTGCCGTTTCAGCAATGCGCTGACCCAATCTTCTGGCCATAACAATTTAGCCCTTGTCAAGGTCACTCAGGTCTTTACTCCTAACCATTTCACCTGCATCCAACATGTTGACAATAAGAACTAATTGTTTGCTTATCATCTAATCTACCCAGACCTTGACATGTGCACTTGTTGGAGATGATCAACGTTAATCGGTTCACCTGTGGGTGGTCATAATGTTTTGGCTAATCAGTGTGTATAGGAGATGTGAAAACTGCCGACACAGGAGGGTGAAACTGTTGGTGTCCTCTGTGGCATAAACGGTTCTTCTCTCTATGCATGGGAGGGTGACATGGCATAGCAGTCGCATCTCAATACAGGCTAAAGTTGTGTGTGTGTGCATGTGTGTGTGTGCATGTGTGTGTGTGCGTGTGCGTGTATGCACGCAGGTGGGGTGGGGCGATAACTCTTATCAGACTAACTTTCACTGGCTGCCTGAGCAGCCAAGAGACGGGGGATGAGATATATTAGCTGCTGTGTAGCCCTGGAGCTGGTGGGTGTGATCATAATAGAGAGGGAGCCGCACTGATTGGAGTGGCCCAGAGTCGTATCTTAATACAGACTGTCGAGTGCAGGTATGAGGCTGGTTAAGAGTACAGCAGGACAGAATTCCCGCCGAGTTCTTCGTAACAGTCGAGCGGGATTATTCTCAGCAAGCACTCGTCTCTAAACTTTTTCAAAGAAAATTACCTTTGATTGATTTTTGTGTGTGTGTGTGTGTGTGTGTGCCGTTTAATTTTTCTCCGGTTTTGTGATAGGTATAGTATAGAAGCCCTGAAAGGAAAATGTACCTCCAACTTTCTTAAAGGCATGAGGGGGGAAAATTGATAAAGCTACAAAAGTCTATTGTTAGCATGCTATATGTACTTCTCTCACAAGGGGTGAAAGGTTATTGTAATGTGTTGTCACTACCCCATCTGCGCTGCACAAAGATAGGGAGTCGGTAGTTTTATAATAGATATAGAATTACAACATTGTTTATGTTGTACGGTTGTAATCCTCTGGTAATTTCATGTTTTTTTGACATTTACAGCAGATCTAGTGCATTGTCGATGCCTGATTGAACTCCCCTGTTAAATCTATATTGGTGATAAACTGATGAAACTTCTCGAAGAAGGCTATAAATGGATAGCACATGGATAGCTAAATCAGATGTCTCATTGTTTCTCAGTCTATTATATACACTTACGTGTCTTAAATGGCCCAAAAAATGTTAACTTTAAAGGTTATTTAAAAAAAAAAGTTTTTTATAAAGACCGGTGTAGTTTATGGGTTGTAAATTACATGTCAAATACCTACAATGGTCTTCGTTTGCACCCTTGTAGACTATTTATAACTCAGATAATTAATACAGGAGAAACTCCATTTAGATGAAGGATAATATCTTTTTTAATTTTCTGATCACATGAGGTGTCACCTGACAAAGGTTCAACATTGGCTTCATTAATTGTAAGGAGAGGAGATGAATACCAGATAATAAACCTAATCAACCAAAAATTACGCCCATATCTAAATGCAGCTGTCAAATACAAAACCTCCTTTTGGTTCATTTAAGTCAGTGATACGTGTGGATAATAGACTGAAAGACAAGATGATGCCTAATTTAGCTGTCCACACGTCATCAATTTATACCGTTTGTCAAGATGCTATATTATTGTGATAGTCGGGAAGATGTTTCATCAGATTATTATCATAATCGATCGAGCAGGGTGGTTAAATCGAGTAGGGACAATCCACGAGGCCTACTGTCGATGTCAAGCAAACATCAATTGCCAAAGAATAACAACCATATATTGTAATGCAGCTTTGTACCAGCAATCCTGAAAGTAAGATAGATCAGCCAGGATAGATCAGCCAGAATAGTGTATAGGGACAGAAGTAATTCAGGAGGTAGAGCAGGTCATCCGCTAACAGGAGGGTTGCTGGTTCGACCCTCGGCTCCTCCTGGCAAAAATGCTAAGGTGTCTCTGAGCAAGACATCTAACCCCTAACTGCTCCCAATGATCTAGTTGTTACCTTGCATGGTTGATACTGCCATAGGTGTATGAGTGTGTGTGTGTGTGGGTAAATATGTGAGGCCTTAATTGTAAAACAGTTTGGAAAAAAGTGCTCTATGAACGCAGTTCATTTACCGTTTATATTAAAAGGGCATTAGTATTGAACTTCCGACCCGTTGTGGCTGAAGTATAGGGGGGGGGGGGTCTTGGAAAAAAAATATGATGTTGTTTTTTGTTTGTTTTTTCCGCTTGGCTTTCAGGGCTTCTGTAGATATGAGGCCCACCGGATGGCCATTTTTAGGGCTAACATGGATTTTGATAACGTCAAAAACGTCTTCCTGTTGGAGGTTTCCTACAAAAAAAATGGAGCATCATTGTGAGGTTATTTAGGATGTTTCTTATCATTGGTAGTAATTTGTAATTTGATTTGTTCTGCAGAATGCAATCTTCATTATGAGATTGTTAGGATAGCAAAAGATTCACCCTCTGGTAGCTCATGCATTTCATGGGCGTCAGTTTGTTTTGAAAGGGCTGGGGGCACCGAAGGGTTCGACGGGTTGACACCTTTTTGATTGGACTGTCATATGCTGCCGATAGATGTGAACTGCATCCTTTTAAGAATCGCCTTTAAAAGCTGCTTGCACTTTTTATATGTGTAACGATAAAATAAAGTTATAATGTAAAGTTAATTTGTGATATTGGGCTATACAAATACAATTGACGACTTGAATTAACAGGCTTACATGGATGACATAATACATCATGGTAAGGTAGGTGCATCTGCATCTTTGATTCTAGTGGTTTGGAGGCCACTGTCATTTAGGGCTGTCCTGGATACCTTTTTTGGGCTTCGAATATTTGGCAGCAAGTATTCAAAGGTATTCAGGTTGATGAGGACGATGATGACCACCGGCTGTGCAATAATCAGATTAAATAAATTACAGCATTAGACTATAACAACTAAATTGGTCATATATTTGCCATTATTATTATTATTATTATTATATAACTTTTATTTATATAACACTTTTCTAAAACAATGTTACAAAGTGCTTCACAAAATAAATAAATAAAACCATCCATCCATCTATTATCCAAACCGCTTCTCCTGCTCTCAGGGTCACGGGGATGCTGGAGCCTATCCCAGTGCTCACAAAATAAATAAATAAATAAATAAAACCATCCATCCATTATCCAAACCGCTTATCCTGCTCTCAGGGTCACGGGGATGCTGGAGCCTATTCCAGCAGTCACTGGCCGGCAGGCGGGGAGAGACCCTGGGAAAAATAAGAGTAAGACCAAATAGGTAAGAGTAAAAAAAAAAAAAAAAAAAACCAGTAAAAAATCAAATATGAAATATTTGTAAAAACTTTCACAAAAAGAAAAGTTTTAAGACAAGATTTAAAAGAAGCAAGAGATGTGGTTTGTCTTAGTTCAGCAGGAGGGGGCTCTAACAGCATAAAGCCCCATCACCCTTGGTGACAAACCGAGACCTGGAAATAACCACCAGGTCTCCGTCTGCAGATCTTAATGGTCAAGGGGGGATATACCAGGTCAGTAAATCAGAAATGTATGTAGGAGCAAGACCGTTTAAAGCCTTAAAAGTGAGCAGTAAAATGTTTAAATCGAAATATAACAGGGAGCCAATTATTAATTAATTGTCTATATCATATGCTATCATTAAGCTGTTATTGAAATTAATTATTATACTTTTGAGAGAAAAGGCAAAATTGGCATGCTGTCGTCCGAAGTTAAAACAGTTAGGTAGCTGTTTTCTATTTCTAAAAAAAGTAAAACACAATGTTAATTGTGTGTGTGTGTGTGTGTGTGTGTGTGGTTGTGTAAGTATTATTGAATGTAATTATATAAAACAAACACAAAACAATTTTGTACAATATAATTTATGTTTACATCACCCTAGCAACCCATTGTCCTGTACTGTTTTATTCCCATCCTGCTCCATTGTGCAGTTTGTTGTTTTTCCATTGCTATATTGCCAACTGCCATTTACCACCTCACAGGGGGGAAAAAAAATTGAAAACTGATTTTGCCTCGATTATCATGGCAACGATTGAAGGCTTTGAAATTTCGAAGCATTCGGGTCAGCCATACTGTTTCACTCCTACCTAAAACGACCATGGGCCGTCAAAATGACCGCCGGTTTTTAAACTCTATATTCTGTCAAGATAAACACCCAATTGAGATATTAAGGCATTGCATATGTTAGTATGTCTGTTAGGAAATGACTGACACCAAAATTAACATTTTAACAACTATAATACCATTTTTAAATAATTTAAACCTCAGAGAGACATGGTCGAAGTCCCAAACAACGACCGGAACTTAAAAACTACTAGAACGATCGTGGGCGGTTTTGACCACCACGGTTTTTAAACTCTATATTCTGTCACAATAAATACCCAGTTGAGATATAAATGTATTACATATGTTAGTATGTCTGTTAAGAAACTAACTTGACACCAAAATTAACATTTTAACAACTTTTAATACTATTTTCAAACAATTTAAAATGGCCACTGTCCAATGCCTGTAAATACTGCAATGCCTCGGTGGTAGTCATGGTGCATCTGTAACGGCGTCTCTAACCAGACATGTTGGCAATAATCAAAAATCAAATTTAGACTGTCTCTCTCCACTCCCCCCCCCCCCCCCCAGAACAGAGCAATGAACTTCACGAAGGAAATGATGCGACCAAAACATGTCTTAAATAGTGACATGACATGCACAATCACTCGCAAATTAGATCTTATAACTTTTTTTTTCCGTGAAGTTGATCTAAACCTCATTTTAAATGCAAATATATGCAATTTCAGGAGAATTTGAGGAGTGGCTGGTCTGTATTTTTTTTTCTCACAAAGTTATTAAACTTTGAAAATCCAAAACAGTCGTAATGACCATCTGAAAGCCAAATAACCGACAAGTCTAAGTTATGTCTGTCACCTACGCATGATTTCCCAAATACTGAGACCATGTTAGACCTTCGGACATCACTACTCCAAGCCATATTGCAGCACATTAGAAACAAGTAATGTTGACATGAGTGCTGACATCAACAAGGTTGTCACTGGTAGAACTGACATCCATTGTCAGCCCCCAAACACGCTGACATTAGACAATGATAGCCAAGTACAATAAAGACCCTAGAATAGATGAAAGCTATCCCAGAGGGGAATGCAAGCAAAGGACAGAGTAAAGGTTCGGGCTACCACAATTACCTGTGTATTTAGGCCAGTATGAACATTTTCTGGCCCTGCTATACACATCGGTCTGCGACTGTACACAAATTAGCCCAATATTTATCTAACTGTTGCCTGTAATTACACAATCAGTTTAATTAACTTTAGCTATCTAGCACCAGGAGCATGTCTATGTTCCCTCAGCCCAATGTTCCTTCGCCCAACACTAATGGAGGTCTCCAAGTCCGTTGGGGCCCGACACATCGAGTTGATTCGGACCAGGTTTGGGCCTTTTCTTTTTTTTCCCATAGATTGGGCTTGGGTCAGACTCAAGCTCATTTAACATTCCATATACATGCAGAGCACAGATAGGCCACTGTATGAAATATTTTTATATTTTTTTATATTATTAATATTGTAAATACTACACATACATACATACGTGTGCATTACACATGACAGTTGACCGTGCCATATGTGTGTGTTTGCATGTGTCAAAGAGAAAGCACATCAGAGAGAGCTTAAAGTGATATTGCTGTTGGTCTCGGGTCGGACCCGGGGTGAAACATTGCAGATTTTGTCAGGCTGGGGCTGGGCTAAGGCTTGAACACCATGGGACAAGGCCAGGCTAGGGCTGGAGTTTTTGGCCCTAACTATCAATTCACGAGGGGACATTGCGCTGAGGGGATATAGGGCTGCCCCCCCAGCACCTGCCACTTCCTGTTTCCAACTGCTACCTGTAATACCCAAGTTTAACTAGGATAGCTAGCTAGCATTAACATAGTCCAAACAGTTGTGGGCAAATACACATCGAACTTGGCTAACAACAGTAAAGCTTATAACAAGTCTTAACTTCATATGGTCCACTAAAAATTCACCCTGTAGTGAAGTGTCTTAATGTCTTCTTTGATCATGTGGTACATTGTTCCTTTGTGTCCATTTAGTGGATCAAACGTTAACTCAGGCTAACGTTAGATAACTTCACTACTCTCTCACACACATTGACTAATATTAATTAACTTTAGTTATGCCAAATTAGAAGTAAGCTGCTTTTCTAAAGAAGTGTTAGTAAATGTTAATCTAAAACATCAGGGAAATAACACAGAAGCTTGCCTTACCTGTGTCTGCTTTCTCTTGATCCATGTGGGCAAAAAAAAAAATCACCATGTTAATGAAGAGAGGTGTTTTTCCTATTAAGGTTCCATTGAACTTCAATTTGGATTTCATTCTATTAACAGGTCTCATGTGTTAAGTACGGCCATTCAAACTCTGTTCCTTCCTTTTCATGTTGATTGCAGCCGGCAAATTTGCAGAAGAGAGAACTGCAGAGAAATCGCTCTAATGTTACCTCCCTGGAGGTGTGTTCATGTCGAAACTAAAGCTACATTGTTGCGTCATACATAAAACAATGCACAGCGGCAATGTAAAAGTTTCGATTTAGATTTACCGATCAGTAAGCATGTTGGATCTCTCAGTGATATGATATGTACCAACATAATTTTATTCATTATTAAGTTCAACTAACTAAAGGCTTTCAAAAAGTGGTGGGGACGAAAAGGACCATGACAGAAAGTGGTGGGGACATGTCCCTCAGCTTCTTACGCTGTTCCTCAGTATAAATGGTGCCTATGATGCATTTGTTTTGAGGCGAAGAGAGAGATGTAGTGGTGTTTTGGGAAAAAACAAAAACAAAAAAACAGTTAGCAAGATATACAGCGATGAGGCAATATATCTCTTATTGTGGCTATGTGTCTGTCCCGTCTGTGTGCTGTAAATCATTTCATCAGATTTCGTGGAGAGTCCAACTCAGACAAATATTTGGAATCATTTTAAATAGAAATATCTGTATTTTTGCCGACCAGCTCATTTGCTTATGCTGGTCATACCGAGGCATCAGAGTTTAATTGGGACTGACCAATTATCAGTGAAAGGATCATTGTAGCAGCTTTAATGAAGAATTCATTGTTTTGAATGAATGACAGTCATTCTTTAATTTTATATTTGTTTTCTTTCAGTATTATTTAACACATCAGAATTGATAAACGGTTGAACCCACCTACATCAATTCAGCTGGGGGAGTGAAACATATTCAACCGGACAGGGTTTCTTGGTTGTTTGGTTCTCTCGGGGATGGGCCTTGAGTTAACTGATATAGGTTGTATGGTAGCCCACTCAAGCTACCTACACTAACTGCACAGTTATTTAGAAATAAGAAATTACAACTGTTTTTCACTCTAAATTTCAGGAGTCAAATATTCAACAATGCTTCATTCTGGTTTATTAATCAAATATGATGTTATTTAAAAAAAAAGTATATTCTGGGAGCAGCCTGATACAACCTTTTTTTATCCTGTAACCCACTCACAATGCCTCTAGTCTCTATAGGTGAGTGCATATGTGATTCAGTAGACAGCCAGCTGGCTCATGAAAGCTTTGCCCCATATGTGACCCCATCTCTTCATAACCTTCTGTTACTCTGAGATGGGGTCATATAAACTTACCATATAGGCAGATATGAGGAATAAATCAAACGGCCACTTTTTACCTGTTTTCAAGTAGCTGTTGCATCTTTTTAAAGTATGCTCACGATCCCCATGTTCTCAGCAGCAGGGGATAACATGTTTGGCTCGGGTGAAGCAAATGTTTAAATCCAACATTTCGATGGCCTGTTCTGGTGAGTTGAGTTCGAAGATGACTCTGTTTGCTTCACTCATTCTTTGTACTATTATACAGTGCTGTCTTTGAATTTCATTTGTCTGCAGAAGTCTTTGGGATCAGGCGTTTACCTACAGATGCCATGACTGTTTGAAAACAGGTAAAAACGTGGCCTTTTGATTTATTCCTAATATCCTCTTATGGTATGCTTATGTGACCGCATTTCAGAGTAACAGAACATTATGAAGAGATGTAGTCACATGATGGGCTAATGGAAGTCGCACATGACAGCAGCTCCAAATCTATCATTAGTGTATAACAGTCACTTGTCTTTCCTTTCTTAACTATATGTACTGGAAATAGTGATTGGAAAAATTATCTAGACATATAATATAGCTTAACTTAAATATATATTTTTTTCTCTCCATTAACCTGCCTGCTGTCTGTCTGAACTTCACCAATTCCGTAACATAACATATTGTCAGAATGATTTTTCTGGCACTGCCCGTGATTCTGATTCACAGATAGTGTTTGTTCACACATGACATGACAGTACCATCTGTCTCCTTCCCCACTATACTGCAGGATGCCTCATATCAACGTTACCTATGGCATCAACTCGAATATTTTTTTACTTCATTTATTTATTATTTCGGCATACTTGATTTTCCATATAACTGCACCACATAGCAGATTATTGAATTCATCCTCTGCTCAACCTAAACCAAGCTCTCTTAGTTCTAGGTCGGTCCATTTCCCAGACATTTTCAGATATGCAGTTTTACTTTTACTGGTTTTGCAAATAAATCTCTCGCTTTAGACAAATGCCTACCGTGAACAAGTACAGTTTTGAGTCAACCTTTGCATCTCTTAAATTGAGTTATACTGTTCTGAAATACAGTGTTGGACTGACAGGAGTGAACTTGCTAAGAGGGTTCTTGACTAATCAAACCTCGACTTTGGTTGAGGTCGGATTGGTATAAAAATCTTTAAGGAGTATCCATCCATTTTCCAAACCGCTTATCCTGCTCTCAGGGTCGCGGGGATGCTGGAGCCTATCCCAGCAGTCATTGGGCGGCAGGCGGGGAGACACCCTGGACAGGCGGCCAGACTATCACACAGGGCTGACATACACACACAGACCCACACACATTCATGCCTAGGGACAATTTAGTATGGCCGATTCACCTGACTTACATGTCTTTGGCCTGTGGGAGGAAACCGGAGCCCCCGGAGGAAACCCACGCAGAGAACATGCAAACTCCACACAGGACGAACCGGGACGACCCCCAAGGTTGGATTACCTCGGGGCTCGAACCCAGGACCTTCTTACTGTGAGGCGACTGCACTAACCACTGGGCCACCGTGCCACCCTTTGGGGAGTATGCCAGTTATAAAAGTTCGTCCTCAGTGGGTTCGACTGCATATCATTCTGGAAAGGAAATTTATATATAGGGCTGCAAGTGATGACTATTTTCAACATTGATTAATCCATCTGTCCAGTTTTATTCTATTTTTCTTCGATTAATGATAATTGATTAACTCTATTAAAAGTAATGTTTTGCCTTTAAGTAATGTGTTGCCTTTACTGTTGGATGGACTTTTATTTTGATAAGAATGTACTTCTTTTTCTTTTTTTCTTTTTTTTTTGCCCCTTTTTCTCCCCAATTGTACTTGGCCAAATACCCCACTCTTCTGAGCCATCCTGGTCGCTGCTCCACCCCTCTCTGCCGATCCGGGGAGGGCTGCAGACTGCCACATGCCTTCTCAGATACATGTGGACTCGCCAGCCACTTCTTTTCACCTGACAGTGAGGAGTTTCACTAGGGGAACGTAGCGTGTGGGGGGATTCCGCCAATCCCCCCAGTTCCTCCTCCCCCTGAACAGGCGCCTCGACCGACCGCAGGAGGCGCTAGTGCAACGACCAGGACAGCGCCGTGTATAGTGCGAGTCTGGCCATCCTTTGATCTTTGTAACATGTGCTGTGATTGGCTGAGAGCCTGTCACATGCTTGATGGATGCTGTGTTGCCTACCAACGTCTGGCTCTGTCATCATGACGTTTCAATGATTTTTCCTGCGTTTTCGGCCCCGCTTCTCGCTAATTTGTAGCAGTTGAAGGAGAAATGGTGTTTTGTGCGGCTTGGGGCTGTTCGTTCAGCTGGGACAAGGCTGTATGATGCATCGATTTCTACAGGATGCACAAAAGAGGGCAGTTTGGACCGTGAAGATTCACAGGATGGGTTGGTCCCCCTCAGCTTATTCCTACTTGTGCTCTGTGAGTTCATTTCAGTGTTTACGATTTTTCGATAAACTAACTTTCCTAGGGTGATTCGAGAGTCTGTAAGGTACTGATGTGTGGAAATCAGTTGTATAGCACATCCAAGCCACGTATAACCGTTGACAGAAATCAGGTAAATGTAAACGGTGTCAGATTGTCATATGGGATGGATTGAGTGACAGGCCTGAGCCTGAGCCGAGGCAGTGTGTGGGTAGTGTTGAGATAAACGAGACAAGAGCCCCGATACAGAAAACTGACGCTGCACTGGCTAAACCTCCAAACAGGTAGGCCTAATATTTCTTAGGTGTCCCTGATATTATTGCTCATTATCATTCACTAGCAGCCTGCCATAAATTTTTGAGGGGGAATCTGGGCTGTTTTGGATGACCTTGCATTTTGTGACGGGAATGTAATACACCTTTTATTTTTTGAAATAACACACTCCAGGTGTCAAACTCTCTATATCTGTACATCACACCTATTGTTTCATCTTCTATATCTGTGCATTACACCTATTATTCACTCAAATGTTCACTTACTGCTGGCTAACTGCTAATTGTGGACGACTCAAGCCCTACCCATAAGAAATTTCAAAAATCCTGAACTTTGCCTTAAATTTAGAGACGTTTTGTTGTGATAAAGAAATACACAACCTTAGGAAGACCACAAAACTAGCCCAAACCCAAGCTTTCGGAGTATTGATCGCTGTACAGCATCAACAGTAGTCGGGCAAAAGCAAAATGTAAACAAATACACGTCGGCGAATGTAATGTATTGCCATTGTTGCTCTCCTGCTGATGATGTATACTGGTCTACACATCCTGGTCAGAACCAATCAGAAGCCTCTAGGCCGGGGGGGGGGCAGTCTTATCCAGAAAGGGCCGATGTGGGTGCAGGTCTTTGTTCCAACCAGGCAGTTACACCTGTGTCTCCTAATCAAGTTCCTCAGCAAAGACTCTACTGGTTGATTAGTGGGATCAGGTGTGTAACTGCTTGGTTGGAACAAAAACCTGCACCCACACAGGCCCTTTCTGGATAAGATTGCCCACCCCTGCTCTAGGTCAATGTGTTCTCCATTGTTATGTCATTTGGGTTAAAAATTCACGGCCCAGGTGGGCCCCCTGGATCCATGCATGTTATAGGTATATCTAGTACATCACCAGTACCGTCCAGTTCACTCACACTGACTTCAACTTCACTCACAACACTCGAAATTTACCCGCTTGACCCATCCTTTCCATCATGCCTGCCGCTGTGTTTGTCACACCTACTGGACCATAGCCACGCCCACTGTGCCTGAGAACCTCCCCCGGCACCCCATCTCTGTTTTCATTTTTTTGAAAGTGCAGCTTGAGAGATCATGAAGTGAGTGTGATTTTGAATAGCGCACGCATGGAGCTGCCTACCAGTTGGTAGGCAATATGGCGCCTGTGTAGCCAGTTGGCCAGACTCTCCCTATACATTGGGGCTGGACGAGGACACATACCCACATCCAGCTTCCCACCCGCAGACACGGCCAATTGTGTCTGTAGGGATGCCCGACCAAGCCGGAGGTAACACGGGGATTCGAACCACCGATCCCCATGTTGGTAGGAAATGCAATAGACCGCCGCGCCACCCGGACGCCCATAAGAATGTACACTATATGTACAAAAGTATTGAGACACACCTCTTAATCATTGAATTCAGGTGTTTCATTCAGACCCATTGCCACAGGTGTATAAAATCAAGCAGCTAGCCACGCAGTCTGAAAACATTTGTGAAAGAATGGGTTGTCTAAAGAGCTCAGTGAATTCAAGTGTGGTACTGTCATAGAATGCCACCTTTGCAATAAGTCCATTCTTGAAATTTCTTCTCTGCTAGTTACTCCAAGGTCAACTGTAAGTGGTATTATTGAAAAGTGGAAGCGTATAGGAACAACAGCAACTCAGCCACAAAGTGGCCAACTGCGTTAAGTTCCACAGCGGGGTCAACGAGTGCTGAGGCGCATAGTGCATAAAAGTCGCCAACGCTCTGTTGGCTCAATAACTGCGGAGTTCCAAACTTCCTCTGGCATTAACATCAGCACAAAAACTGCGCCGGGAGCTTCATGGAATTGGTTTCCATGGCCGAGCAGCTGCATGCAAGCCTTACATCACCAAGCACAATGCCAAGCGTCGGATGGAGTGGTGTAAAGCATGCTACCACTGGACTCTGGAGCAGTGGAAACGTGTTCTGTGGAGTGACGAATCACGCTTCTCTGTCTGGCAGTCTGATGGATGAGTCTGAGTTTGGTGGATGCCAGGAGAACGTTACCTGCCTGACTGCATTGTGCCAACTGTAAAGTTTGGTGGAGGGAGGATAATGGTATGGGGTTGTTTTTTCAGGGGTTGGGCTAAGCCCCTTAGTTCCAGTGAAGGGAAATCTTCATGCTTCAGCATGCCAAGACATTTTGGACAATTCTATGCTTCCAACATAATGGGAACAGTTTGGGGAGGTCCCTTTTCTGTTCCAGCATGACTATGCCCCAGTGCACAAAGCAACGTCCATTAAGACATGGTTGGGTGAGTTTGGTGTGGAAGAACGTGACTGGCCCGCACAGAACGCTGACCTCAACCCCATTGAACACCTTTGGGATGAACTAGAATGGAGATTGCGAGCCAGGTCTTCTCGTCCAACATCAGTGGCTGACCTCACAAATGCTCTCCTGGATGAATGGGCAAAAATTCCCACAGACACACTCCAAAATCTTGTGGAAAGCCTCCCCAGAAGAATGGAAGCTGTTATAATGGCCAGGTGTCCTAATACTTTTGTACATATAGTTTATCATATGTAACGAGTTCAGAGTTCGTAAAGATAACTTCCTTTTTCCTGTTAGTCATTCGAGGAAGCTGGCTGATGCCTTTATCCCCCCCCCCCCCTTTTCTCTCCAATAGTTGGCCAATTACCCCTACTGTTCACATCCGGCTTCCCACCCGCAGACATGGCCAATTGTGTCTTTAGAGACGCCCGACCAAGCCGGAGGTAACACGGGGATTCGAACTGCCGGCCCCCATGTCGGTAGGGCTGATGCCTTTCTGTATCCACTCTAATCTACACTGTAAACATCACAGAGGCAATGTCGTAAATACTAAATAATTTCATAGTTGCACTTACAAGTTAATGTTAAAGTGACATCAAAATCTGAAAATTCCTATTGATAGGCTATGTTCCGAGTTGGAATGTGACCACGGAGAAATTCAGTGGCCAAAACAGCGCATCTGCGGCCACTCGAGAGAGATCAGTGATTGACTGTAGATTGTGTCCAATTACAAATTTTGCCGGTGGATACGTAGACACCGGTCAGTTTGCATATAGGGTGTGTCCATAGCGAGATGCTATAAAACCACAGAGAAGCCGTTTTTTCACCCCCTCCTGCTAGCTACTTGGCTCGAGTTTGTGCTATTTTGCTGAGACTTTATTATCGATCTTGCTACGAGGTATTGCTATCTATCTATCTGTCTATATGTCTGTCTGTCTGTCTGTCTGTCTGTCTGTCTGTCTGTCTGTCTGTCTGTCTAAATATCTATCATCTTTCTATCTAAGTTATTTGTATCACCGAATCCTCCTCCTCAAAACTGTAATCCTTGCAGAGGATCTCCCTTTCGCTCTCACTTTCCCGCATTTTTTGTAAATAAGAAGTGACAAGTGGTACCGAGCCCCACCCAACCAGGAAGACAGTAGCTAATAGCTTTGAATTCATAAAACCACACCTATTTTTGGTTATGATTCAAACTCCCAATGTTAAAAAATGTGTTCAGAAAGGGCATGTCAGTCTCTCTTTAAGAACGTTATTTATATATAAAAAAGCATTTGATTTGTTTGTAATTACAACATTTTATTTACATTGGGAAAAACATATTGCCAACAAAATGTCGATTGTTGTATTCTGTCTTTGTTACAGTTTTCACTCTCTGTGTAAAGGGAGTAAAGAGTCACAGTAAACAGTGAGTAAAGCTTACTATTACTGAAGTCATTATTTTGCAAGTAAGAGTTTAGCTAGTTTATAGTTGCAGCTCCTACACTGTAGTGAAGACAATATAGTGAAAAGATAGGAAAGCTAGTGTTGTACATTGTGGTAAGATGAAAGCAAAACAAAGCAACAAGATTTCAGTGGCGAGTGGAAGAAGTTCATGGTCATCTATATTGTGAACTACCTCATTAACATGCGCTCGCGCTAAAGCAAAGGCAGCTAAAACACGCACTGCATTTGCAGACAAGAAGCTACAGCTGAAATAGAGAGCTGCTAAGGTACAGAAAGAAAAACCCAATAGAGAAGCTGAATACCAGAAAGAAAAAGCCAACAGAAAAGCTGAATACCAAAAGTAGAAAACAGCTAAACACTTAGAATCACAGCTGGAAAGGGCAAGAAGGGATGCTGACCTAGAAGTGTTTGCTATCTGCTGATAAGCAGCGGCTGCTGAAGCGGCTGTGTGGGACGGGGCAGATGCAATGGAAAATTGTGTTGTATTGGATGAGGCAAGCCCATCAGAGGCAGGAAAAAATGGACTGGACAAGTGAATACTCATTCTCACCATTAAGGTGGTTGGTTTCATTACCGTTATCACAAAATGAGCAGATTGTTTCAGTGTCATCCTTCATTTTCTTAAGATAACTTTTAGCTGGGTAATATCTATGAATTAGTTTGTAGGTTACCTCCCTTATGTTATTAATGATAATGTATTTTAATGGTATGTTCCAGACTTTTCCAATTGATGTTATCAAAAAAGGCATTCCAGTATGGAATAGCACAAGAACTTTTAACAATTTCTTTTTGAAAAAGTGATCTAATCTTTCTGTTGCGGGTAGAAAGGCTAAACAAAGCATATTTTTTCCTACCTGGGTATTGTAAGGGTTACATTGAAAGGTCCAAGATGGCTGTGATTTAACAACATCTTTCAAGATCATAGTAAACCCTTGGGCGATAGCATCCATGACAATAGGACATTCTTTGGGAGTCACAGGAATACCATATTTCTCAAGAAATTCAGAATAGGTAAATGAAAAAGCCCTCTGAAATGAAGAGCTGGCTGACTAATAATATTGTTGTCGAACCAGTTCTTGAAAAAAAGATTTGTTCATACAAAGAATATTTTTATTATTCCAAATTAAATAATTGTGGGGACAGAAATTGTGCTTGTATATTAGGGACCAAGATAAAATCATTTGCTTATGAAAATTTGACAAAATGGAGGGTATTTTAGGTGGTCTATAAGATGACTTTGGAAACCAAGAAGAGGAAGAGAGTAAAGGCAGAGCCAAGGTTCAAATGGTGGAAGTTGAAGAAGGAAGACTGTTGTGTGGAGTTCAGGGAGGAGTTAAAACAGGCACTGGGTGGTAGTGAAGCGTTGCCGGATGACAGGAAGAAAGAAGAAGAAATGGTGAGGGAGACTGCTAGGTGTCTCTTCAGGACAGAGGAAGGAAGACAGGAGTACAAGGAGATGAAGCATAAACCAAAGAGAGAGGTGGAAAAGGCAAAGGAAAAGGCGTTTGATGAGTTCTATGAGAGGTTAGACGCTAAGGAAGGCGAAAAGGACTTGTACCGATTGGCTAGAGAGAGGGACCGACCTGAGAAGGATGTGCAACAGGTAAGGGCAATCAAGGATAGAGATGGAAATGTGCTGACAAGGGAGGAGAGTGTGTTGAGAAGGTGGAAGGAGTACTTTGGGGAGCTGATGAATGAAGAAAATGAGAGAGAGAGAAGGTTGGGATTCGAACTGGCAATCCCCGTGTTGGTAGGCAACGGAATAGACCGCCACAATACCTGGATGCCCTCAAGTCATTTTGCAAGTTTAGCTAGTTAGATAGCTGCAGCTCTTATGTTGTAGTGGAAACAACACAAGTAAAAGATGTTGACTCATGCCTGTCACAAGTTCCCAGAGCCCAAGTGACTCTTAAAACGGTTTACCATGCCTGACCAGCAGCCAAAAATCCTTTAATTTTATAGTGATATGTATGAATCAGAGAAAGGGAACCAAATCTTAGCATTTGTGAAGCTGTAACAAAATTTCAGATTTTCTCTTAATAAATTATAATTGTTTTGTTAATGAACTAATCAATTAATTGTCTAATCTTCACTTTTTCTAAATGTCACTGTTTGCAAAGCTTGTGTGTGCTTTAATCCGTTAAATAACAAGTTAGAGTTGCTGATAAGGAGCTGAGTGAAAACGCTCCATTTCATTTTGAATACTAATTACCTGACAAAACTATAGCTTACGAGTTACCGAGATTATGCAAATTATGTTTGTGCCTGGAGAAAAAGAAAAATACCAGCATTTATCCTGGGTGTGCGTTTACATATCTTGCTTGCATGGACATCCAATGTGTCACTGTTGCTATAAATATATATATATATATATTCTGCACACCCTAATGTATTCTTGAAGTATTTAGGTAACGATTTTCTATATACATAATTATTTTCATGTATCTTATTAACTTTTATTTTTCTCATTACTTCACTACCTTGCACTTCTCTATCTTTCTCCGTCGTTCTAACGCTGCAGGAATATTTTCTAGATATTTTTATCACAGCACCTTGACTCTTACCCACTACTTTGCTGTTGGGTCCATTGTGTAAAGGGCTTGGCTAAGGATTTGCTTAACTTTTCATTGGTTATGTTTATATACACTCCAATAATGTGGTTGTAAACAAATGAAGCCAAAGGTCCATCTCTGCAAGCAGTCATACAAACACATTTATAGGATTATCATTTTCGGGGTATGGTCAAAATCCCAGAATTAACACGGCATGGTTGACACATAGATATTTACCCAATCTTTCGATTTATCGGTGCATGCAATTGTCTTAAGCTGCCAACATATGATTGGTATTTTACTCTTTGCACACCGCAAAGGTAGGGTGCTGTTTACAGCAAACAAAATCATTGGTGTTTATTCTGATTGAGCAGAGAACACGGAGAGCCCGAGCTGCTTGTGCACGACATGACACAAAGGTGTAACTTCAGTCGATGAGCTTTCAAAGGCCAGTGGCAAATGTGGTCAAAGTTCAGATAGTTTGAATTTTAAGCGCAGCAGCAAAGTGTAACATCTCTGCTGTCCACAACACCGCTGTCTCAACAGCAAAGTGTCTCAGCTGTCGCAAAGCAGTTTTACCAGTGATCTTGTGCAGAAGCTATAAGTTGCGATTTATTTTGGTGTTTTGAAACTGCATGTGCAAAAGGTCCTCAAATGCAGTGAACTGGATGTCGTGCGATGATGCGCAATACGAAGATCTTAGAAAACACACCTGAGACCAATAAAATGATCCATGTATATCCAGGTATTAGAGAAATCAATTTTTTTTGTGAACCATGTATACACCATTTTGACATTCTGCCTTAAGCTAATGACTTGCAGTAATCGGGCCACTGCTGTGCAGGTGAAATGTCTTAATATACATTGGCAAATGATGATTCAAAGGATTAAGGTAAAGGAAGCAAGTGCAATCACATACCACTGGCACCTCACATAGACATTTTTTAACACTTTTACGTGTCATTTCAGTGGCCTTGTCCCGTGAGAAGGGTGACCTATTGCTTTCAGGGCTGTCTCTTGGCTGCAGCTCAGGCTGCGGATGTCTGCCAAAGCAATTTGGCATGAGG
This sequence comes from Lampris incognitus, assembly GCF_029633865.1. Taxonomy (NCBI): domain Eukaryota; kingdom Metazoa; phylum Chordata; class Actinopteri; order Lampriformes; family Lampridae; genus Lampris; species Lampris incognitus. The sequence goes on along the minus strand of NC_079216.1, from coordinate 11,988,501 downwards.
ACAGATAACCAGCATACTTTCACCACAGTCTGCTCAGACCTCTGAGCGGTCACCACAGTAACTTACTCTTTGTTGCAACCCTTTGCATTTTATTCCTATCAGCAGCTACCACGAGGGCGGCTTGGTTTTATCAGCTTCAAAAGTGTAATAGTTATTTATAATGCAGTTTATTATGCAGCCACCTTGGACAGTTGCAGCTTAGTGGTTACTGTTGCTTTTTTTTTTTTGCACATTTCTGGTGCTTGCTTGTTGTTGCTGAGCAGCTACTAATCTCAAATGCTTCCCCTAGTGTTTATTTTTATTTATTTATTTTTTATTCGTAAGCTTCAACTCAACCATGAATAGCAATTTAGGAGCCATCTCCGAAATATTTGGTTAAGCATTAGATGTCAGATCGAGGATAGCGCACCATTTTCCTGTCAAGTATAAAAGGCAACATTTACAGTCTCTTTGATAGGCAACTCTGTCCTTCAGAAGCAAAAGCCTTTTCTTTTTTTCTTTTTTTTTTCATTTCTCCTTGGTACAGGAGAGCTTTTGAAATACATGACATTGTCAGGGCAAAAGCATCTTTGGATGACACAGTTGTCAGATTGAAGATGGGGAACATGACACACTAACTACAATGAGGAGTGGTGTTCAACCTAGCGGACAGTGTTGACTGTCAGCTGCACCTTTGTGAGCACAAATGAAGACACATGGTGTACCAAGCCCAAGTATTTCATGTTGTCCATTACAACTTTGGCTTACTTAAGAGGGGGCTCAGCATTATTGTTCAAAGGCATTTGGGTAGATTAGTGTCTGTATGTGGATATGGATTTTTTCCCCGCTCTAAAACAATACATGGTCCTTGATTTCTTCTACGAATGAGACTTAAAATGTGCCTTCTCACACGGTTGCTGCATATAGCAGATGCTTTTATCCAAAGCAATTTTCATGACAGTACACAGCAGATCTATGTTTGTATCAGCCTACAGACATCTTAGAGCACTAAATAGTAATCATATCACAACTAAGAGTGCATGTCATGTCAAGTGCAATTAGTATAAGTGCATAACAGGTCGATCAACAAAAACGATGCAAGTAAAAAAGGGATTCCAATTACCTTGTCACAAGCCGGTATCGCAGACAGATCGTAGAGTGCATGTCAAGTACAAATGGCATCTAGATAGATCCCCAACAGTGATGCGAGTGGAGGATTAAAAAATACAACTAAGCTGGATAATGCCACAAATTTTTACAGGCTTGCTTAGACACGGTCTGTCTGTAGGCCTGTCTTGAAGTAAGTGGGTCTGTAATTCTGATTGAAGCCAGGAATTCGCTCCAACATTTTGGGGTTAGGTGAGCAACAAGTCTGGGTTTGGCCCTTTTGAAATGGGCTGCATACACAGTGGCCTTCCAGAAGTAGAATACTGAGGGTGAGCGAGTGTTAATATGGGACCATGTGTAAGGATACAAATATTTTATACGTGGTAATCTAATTGAGAGATGACAAGAGCCTGGGCAATGACCTGCATATCATGTTATAATAGATATGGTCAGGGCCTTTGGATGTAGTACAGAGCAAAGTTGCAGGAGCAGGATACCTTCACAGTATGATCAGCAAATAAGACTTGGTTATTAATCATAACTCTGAGGTTCCTTGCGGATCTGGAGGGCATAATTGTCACTGTACTGAGCTTGATCAGTGAGTCAAGTCAAGTCAGTTTTATTTGTATAGCCCAATATCACAAATTTGCCTCAGTGGGCTTTACAGCAACACAACATCCTGTCCTTAGACCCTCTCGTCGGATAAGGAGCAACTCCCTAAAAAAAGCCTTTAACAGGGAGAAAAAATAGGAAGAAAGCTCAGGGAGAGCAACAGAGGAGTGATCTCTCTCCCAAGACGAACAACATACAATGAATGTTGTGTTTACACAATTTACAGAATACAACATTGAAAGAGGATAACAGAATTATAATGGAATTATAAATTTCCATTAAGAGTCCCTAAGGATGGAGGATTAAGTTGGGATAAACAGTAATTCAGTTTTGGACAAACTAAACTGGAGGTGCCACATATCCAAGCAGATGTGACAGCAAGGGAAGCAGCAACCTGAGCAGACATCTCATACCCCTTTTCCACCAACATGAAACTGGTTCCGTTCTGGTTTGCCCACCTAATTTTAAACTATTCGGAGCATTTTAACCACAATTAATTTCTTCGGAACCCAGCTGGAGCAAAAAAAATAGTAGGACCTGAAGTGGGAACTGTAATAACATCCTAGGGCATGTCGTATTCTAGGATGGAAAGAGAGATGGAGAAAACAATGGAGAAGTCAAATGATGAAACATCGGGGGAAAAAAGAGCATGCAGTGGTCTGCTGATGAAACTCAATGCTTGGTGATGATTTGGTCATCTGAGTTTCAGGCAAAGCTAGAAAGTAGCACAAGAAAGAGTAAGCTGTATGCCGAAATAGTCTAGAGTTGACCAAGGCGCACTCGAACACAACAACAAATAATAAACAAAAGTTCTTTTTAGATGCAGGCACAACAAAAACTTTTTTCTGTGGGATGGGGTGCTAATTAAAATAAATCATACTTTAAAACTGCCATCAAACTGATGTAAAAGTTACACATCCAAAGAGTTATTTTTAATATGCCATCCATCCATCCATCCATCCATCCATCCATCCATCCATCCATCATGTTAACCGCTTATCCTGCTCTCAGGGCTGCTGGAGCCTGTTCCAGCAGTCAATGGGCGGCAGGCCGGGACACATCCCGGATAGGCTGCCGGGCCATCACAGGGCCAACACACACACACACACACACACACACACACACACACACACACACACACACACACACACACACACACACACACACACACACACACACACACACACACACATTCATTCCTAAGGACAACTTAGTATGGCCAATTCACCTGACTTCCGAGGAAACCCACGCAGACACGGGCATGCAAACTTCACACACGGGCATGCAAACTCCACACAGAGGACGATCCAGGATGACCCACCAAGGTTGGATTACCCCGGGGCTCGAACCCAGGACCTTCTTGCTGTGAGGCGACCGCGCTAACCACTGTGCCACCGTGCTGTGCTTCTTTATTTAAAAACACTGACACATTTCTTTTAAATAAAGGAGCATATTACAATGAATTCTTTGGGTGTGCGATTTTAACATCAGTTTGATGGCGATTATAAAATCATCAAACTACATGCATTGTGCAATGGCCTCTGTTGATGATGCATCCTTGAGTACAATGCTTCCACTCAAAACTGGTGGAAAGGTGGGCTGGTTCGTTAGATAGCACTAAGGTGCCAAGAATCTTGAACAGAACCAGTTCAAGAACCAGAGCTAATTTGGTGAAAAAGGGGTATCAGTGTCTTCTAGCAGAAAAGGAGGGAAGAGCTGGGTGTCACCAGCATAGAGATAGTAAGAGAGGGTTTGTGGCCAGATGAACCCAGATGATTGGGCCAAGCTGGTTGTTATAGAGTGCAAAAAGGAATGGGCCAAGGACTGAGTTTGGAGGCAGGTCAGTTGTGACTGGGTAGGGGATAGACACTTGATCCCTCCATGACACTTGGTATGATCCACTTTAGTGCTGTCCAAACAATACCCAGGTCCACTGGTGCAGATAAAAAGAATCTGATTATTCACTGTGTCAAACTGTGTCATCAGTGGTCATGGATGGTGACTACTGAGTGTTCTCCAGTGAATGCAGCAAGGGCAGTTTCAATGGAGTGACCCACTCTTGACTAGGGGATCTATGCAGAACCACGAGTCTGAGCATTACTTGTTGTGCAATATAGACAGCTTGTTACAGAGAATATCAGATGAGATGTACGGAAATCTAAGCATTGTTTCCAGGTAGGTGTAACGAGTGAGCCAGTGCAACCGCCTAATTCAGAAGAGCAGGGGAAGTGAGAGAAAGAAAACTCAAGAGAAGAGCACATATGGTGTTGCAGCATTTCAGGATGTATCCAGGTCTTGGTGAGAGCTTGGATATTTTGAGAGGCCTTAGAAAAAAGCAGGAATGAAATCTCCTTTTTTACTTCTGACAGTTCCATAGACCAAAGGAAAACAATGTTGTGAGTGCATATTACTGCAGCTGACAAAGATTAGCAGGGTTCCCAGAAAGTTGAATCAGTTCATCTGGACACAGTGTTTAGTGAAAGAAATGTTTCATCACTCATCTAAGTGACTTTGTCAGTCTCAGCAGAATGCAGGTATTTCCAACCTTATAAACAGCACAGTTGCATAATGACCGAAACCAACAATTGGTTTCTTATGCGAACTGCCGTGACCATTAACTAGAGCCATGTGTACTATTCACAGAGGATTAGGGAGTAGTTGCAATCAAAACCAAAGCATTGTAAGATGGCAACAGTGGCACTCTTAGCCAACCCCCAGTTCAGGGATGGTCCTTCCCGCTTCACATAGATGGCCTCTTTGACTCCTTGTTGAAAGTGTTCCTACCTATCAATGGTGTGCGCATCCTCATCCTTGAAAGAGTGGCCACTGGCCTGTAGATGGGTGTAGACTGTGGAGTCCTGGCCTGACAAGGTAGCTCTTGTGTGTTGTGCCATCCTCTTGACCAGAGTCTGTTTGATTTTCCCAGTGTTCCCTTCATGGCAATCCTCCTGGCACTTAACAGCGTACACTCTATTGTCCTGTTTGTGCTAGGGGACCTTGGGGTGGACCAGTGTCTGGCGCAGTGTGTTTTGGGATTTGAAAGCAACCGAGACAAAGTGTTTGGAAAATAAGCATCTCAACTTTTTCGACACTCCTGCCACATACAGAATCACCACTGGTTTACGCTTAGACAGCTGCTGTCCTTCTCCTCTCTTCGATCGGCTGGTGCACTGTTTGGGCATCTTCCAATTGGCTAGAGAGAGGGACCAAGCTGTGATATTGTATGAGGAAGTCGGGAGTGGCAGAGAAGTATGTAGGAGTGGTGCAGGATATGTATGAGGGAAGTGTGACAATGGTGAGGTGTGCGGTTGGAATGACAGATGGTTTCAAGGTGGAGGTGGGATTACATCAAGGATCGGCTCTGAGCCCTTTCTTGTTTGCAATGGTGATGGACACGTTGACAGACAAGATCAGGCAGGAGCCTCCATGGACGATGATGTTCTTGGATGACATTGTGATCTGTAGTGAGAGTAGGGTGCAGGTTGAGGAGAGCTAGGAGGGGTGGAGGTATGCACTGGAGAGAAGAGGAATGAAAGTCAGTAGGAGCAAGATGGAATACCTATGCGTGAATGAGGAGGAGGACAATGGAATGCTGGGGATGCAAGGAGTGGCGGTGACAAAGGCATATGAGTTTAAATATTTGGGGTCAACTGTCCAGAGTAACGGGGAGTGCAGGATAGAGGTGAAGAAGAGAGTGCAGGCAGGGTGGGGTGGGTGGAGAAGAGTGTCAGAAGTGACTGCGACAGAAGGGTACCAACAAGAGTTAAAGGGAAGGTTTACAAGATGGTTGTGAGACCAGCTATGTTATATGGTTTGGAGACAGTGGCACTGACGAAAAGACAGGAGGTGGAGCTGGAGGTGGCAGAGTTGAAGATGCTAAGATTTTCACTGGGAGTAACGAAGAAGGACAGGATTGGGAATGATTATATTAGAGGGGCCACTCAAGTTGGACGGTTTGGAGACAAAGCAAGAGAGGCAAGATTGAGATGGCTTGGACATGTGTGGAGGAGAGATGCTGGGTATATTGGGAGAAGGATGCTGAATATGGAGCTGCCAGGGAAGAGGAAAAGAGGAAGGCCAAAGAGGAGGTTTATGGATGTGGTGAGGGAAGCCATGCAGGTGGCTGGTGTGACAGAGGAAGATGCAGAAGACAGGAAGAAATGGAAACGGATGATCCGCTGTGGTGACCCCTAACGGGAGCAGCCGAAAGTAGTAGTAGTAGTAGATAATAATACAATAAGAATATATGCCAGAAACCTAGAGGTGTTATAGGTCACTGGGTAAATCATCCTAACACTTGACTGTAATGGCACATCCTGTTAGTGATGACTGTCAAGGGGGTTGAATACTTTTGCAAGGCACTGTAGTTTCTCTTGCTTAGTTAGGTTTACTTATTTTAATTTCAGCTGAGGTCATGAGACAGTTAAAATTTTTTAAAAAAGTAATGTATCTTCCTTGAAGAGGACACAACACCTAACAGTTCACTTCTTGCAAGTTGATCTGGTTAAGAGCATCAGCAAGTTATCATAAATATAAATGTTACATAGCTGATGAACATGTATGTCAATTTACCATTTTTGATGGTTCCTACATTATAAAGTAAGAAAGTGCATAATTGTAATCTGGCCTAAAGAAGTAATATAAGATGCAGCAGTAATGTGTTAACAATTGAGCCCAACCACTGCAGTTAGGTGTAAAATATGTTGTTGACACAACTGATGTTGAAAATTGGCGTCACACCTTGTTGCCATGGCTGTTGTGGAAATTCAAAGTTTGACTCCTCTTTGGAAGTCATCTTTTCTTAGAGGTTGCAGAATAAACAGATTAAGCCTTTAAAATTATTTTGTTTGTTTGACTAATTAATGTGGCTTGTTAGCAGTCAAGGTCAGAATGTTAATTGAATTTGTGTATGTTTGTATGCATGCATGCATGCGTATGTGTGTGCGTGCATGTGTGTGCTGTTGAACAGCTCTCCACTGAAGGCTACTTATTGGTTTTACCAGAGTCTTTAAAACGACTACAGTGTATGTGCCTTTATGGACTGCAAGGCGGCGGGGTGGGATACTTGCCAATGAAACAGTCATGCAATATGGTGTCACCTTAATATTCATGCAGTTCTTTTTTTCCAAGCTCACACGGACACAAATCGATAAATCCTACATGTTGTTTTTGGGAAAAGAAGATATGAAAGCGAGAGATGGAAAAGCGGCAGGAGAGAAAACAGAGTATGGAGGAAGCAGACATCCCAACGACTCTTGAATAATTCAAACAGCTGTTGAAATTTTGACAGAAACAACATCAGTGTTGATTTGCAAAAATGGAAAGTGGGATAGACAGAGTTACATATACAAGATGTATGTTCACCGTACAGCTGAAGCAAGCCATTGTCGGCAGTGGACGAAGGGATAGATTAATGAATGAATGAATATGTTAATGAATGAATGAATGAATGAATGAATGAATGAGAGTGGGGCAAGGAGGGCAGAGAGAGATTAAAGCCTCAGGAACTGGGATGTCTGCATTCAGTCCCTGCAGTGACCGCAGATGCCCTCTCGCATGTTGATGAACTCCAATCAATGGGTCTATGGAGTTTCCCCACTTCAGTTTCAACCAGGCCCTAACAATCATGGCCTATGAAGCGAAGGAAATCTCTGGGAAAGAGGGAGATGGGACTGGGGGAAAGAGACTGGGGGGTTTTGTCTTCAGAATAAGGATCACAGGGGTCAAAGTGATGCAGTGCAGAAAAAAACAGAACGGGCAACAACATTCTCAGGCACAGCTCCAGTCACTGAGCAAAACTTTAATTGAACTTTATCAGAACATTTATTCCTCAGTACTCATCAGAACAATATTTCTGTTTGATGATAACTCCTGAACCCAGGAATGTCACATTTTTGTTTTAACTTCAGAATCAGAAACACTTTATTTCCCTCAGCCCACAGCAGGGCAACACAAAGACAAAAACACATATCCAAAAACTACAAGAACACATATATCCAAGCTAACACATATATCCAAACTAAATAAATAAATAAATAAAATCACTGTCCAGGAGAATGAACGCCAGCCAGGATGACTGTCGGAGCTGCCTATCTGCATGGACTAGCAGTTAGCTTAGCTTGCCCCACTTCCACGTCCTGTCGGACCACCCTCAGTGTTTCCTCTTCGGGTGCAGCTCCAGTCAGGGCCATGGTCCCTGGGCCCACAGGACGAAGCAGACCAAGCACCCTCAGTGTCCCATCAGGAAAAAATTGTGGCAGATTAACAAAAATCTCATCCGTAGTCTCTGAATACAGTAATTTATCCAGGAAGGTATTGAAGCCATTTGCCAAAATAGTTTTAAGACCAACTAAATTCTTCCAACCCAGAAACTAATTGGCATCTTTGGGAGACTGACCTAAAACTGTACATTTCTATCAGTTTGCATGTTAAGTGAGAAGGAAGCAGAAGGGAATAGACTTGATGGGATGCTCGTGGGTATTTGCTGATCTAGATTCATTGTGCATCACCTGAACAACTTGGGGTTCTTCTGAACAATACTGGGCCACTGTTGAAACCTCCCTGTGATGGCCTGGTGGCCTGTACAGGGTGTGTCCCCACCCTGCTGCCCAATGACTGCTGGGATAGGCTCCCGCGATCCTGAGAGCAGGATAAGTGGTTTGGATAACGGATGGGTGGATGTTGCAACCTTACACATGGTGGCTGCAGTTGTTTATTCAAACATTACAACAGCACAAAACTAAGGTAAAAAATGCATGCAAAAAGGGATACAGAAATCGCAATTATAACTATAAGAGTTGTTGTCATTTGGTAATGAACCTACTTGGTGACAGAAAATAAAACTTGATTAAATGCAAAACTGAAATCGACACACTCAGTCATTGCCATGCGAAGTATTTTGACTGTGGGTGTTTATAGACATGTTGGAAGAAACAAAAGTGCAAAGGTTACAAATGGGAATTGAGGTACTTCGATACATTTTGAGACTTTTTTTTTTTTTTTTTTGGAAAGGGGAATTGAAGAGAGAGAAAAAAGGGAGGGACACAGAAAGGGAAAGAAAATTGCTTCTTGAAGATCTTCCAATAATTTCTGAAGCGCTCCAGTTATCTCGGCCCAGCTGAGAAAGAGATTGAAATGAAAGTGCTCTCGGTCTTTATGATGAGGTGTATTGTTTTCAGAAAGCTTTTCACCTTTTTGAGTAGCGTTGATGTAGATGTTATATTTTCTTTCTGTTGATTGGTTGAAAGAAGAACACGGTGGTGCATTGGTTGGCATGGTCGCCTCACAGCAAGGAGGTCCTGGGTTCAAGCCCCGTGGTAGTCCAACCTCGGGGGTCATCCTCTGTGTGGAGTTTGCATGTTCCCCACATGTCTATGTGGGTTTTCCTCTGGGTGCCCCGGTGTCTTCCCACAGTCCAAAGACATATAGGTCAGGTGAATCAGCCATACTAAATGGTCCCTAGGTGTGAATGTGTTTGTGGGCCCAGTGATGGACTGGTGGCCTGTACAGGGTGTCTCGCCGCCTGCCGCCCAATGACTGCTGGGATAGGCTCCAGCATCATGCGACCCTGAGAGCAGGATAAGCGGTTTGGATAATGGATGCAGTGAATGGATGGTTGAAAGAAAGACTTCTCTGCTACCAGAAGGACACAGATGCAGCTGCCACAACAGTTGATGTGACCACCTATATGCCAAAGTGTCACTGAGCAAAGTATTTTACTCCTTCCTGCTCAAGGACCATACCTGTATCACTGCGTTAATGTACCATTACTGTATCACTATAACATATAAGGTCAACTATGTAAGATTGCTCACCTGGGTTTAAGAAGGCTGTTGGGACTTTTTCTTTTTAATACTGTATGTTTTATTTCTACATGCGATGGACAGTCACCTGCCAGAAAAATGGGGAAACATCTGCAGAGCCAATATCCTAACCCTTAATCAGAATCAGAATCAGGAACATTTTATTTGTCTTTTTTTTCATGCACTTGTGCACATGAAATGAAACGAAACATCATTTGCCCCAGCCCACAGCAGTGCAACACAAAGACAAAAACACATATCCAAAAACACATATACCCAAACAAACTCATATCTAAACTAAAAAAAAATATACTGTCCTGGAGAACGAACACCAGCCAGGATGACTGTCAGAACTGCCGGTCTGCGTGGGCTAGCAGTTAGCTTAGCCTGCCTCACTTCCGCGTCCTGTCAGACTGCCCTCGGTGTTTCCTGTTTTGGCGCAGCTCGGGTCAGGGTCATGGTCTTTGGGCACACAGGACGCAGCAGACCAAGCTCCCTCAGCCGATCCAGCACCAGCTCTCCCAGCCACCAAACAAAGACAAATTTAGACACAGACGTGGACAAAGGCACCGTATGTATGGTACTAGGCGAGGCCACCGCAAACATGAATTTGCACCGCCATCTTCCCACACCGCAAGCAGAATAAGATGAAAATGTAAATATTGTGTCAGTCCCCTTTTGTGTGTCACCACATTTGCAACTTGGTTTACTTTTAAGGCCAGCACACACTGCTGTAGACACAGAGCGGCAAGCTCATGACTAGAGTTAAGTACGGCCCGTAGCAGACGCCAGAAGTGCCAGCAGCTCAAATATGAAAACTGCTGTATTTAGCAAATCTCTGCACAACCAAAAAGGTCATTTTTTTCCCCATAGAAAATACAAGTCTGCAGGAGTGTTGATGCCTTGGAATGGATAGAGTTTTGAGAATTTGCAGCTTGTTGAGAAGACACGCCGGTGGCAAGACATGGCTGGCGTGTGGATTTTCTTTTGGAATGAGGAGCGTTTCTCTCGACTCACACCTCGGCCATTGCCGGTGTGCAGTGGGCTTTACTCCCTTGCAATTCCTTGCTTTCTTGATGGAGACTTTTTTTTTCTTGACTTCAAAACACAGGCATGATATTCAAGCCACTTTCACCTAAAACCGGGTTCATAAATTGAAAAGTAAATTGCAGCCTTTGATGCTCTCATTTACCTCATGGCAATGACATTGGTCCCAGTAAGTGAAATCTGTTTCTTTCCCTTTTGTGGTGGTGCAGTAAGGGCCGAGACTGCCACTTGAGCTCAGCGGGTTGAGGGCAGAAAAATGGGCCTCGGTGAAAGGCAGCGACTACACAGCTAACTTAAAGCCTTGCGGATAAAAGCATAGACGGAGAAATTTCATGCATCACTCTCTCAGCTGAATTACAGTGTTCAGCCTCTGTCATCTCTGGCAGTGGTATGTATTTGACACCTCATACACAGATTGCTGGCAATCTACTCTGTGAATTGTAGCCTGTTCTACTGTCACACTTATTGGCAGTATCTCCAATTAAGATCACTGACTAAATACTTAAAATGCGAGATATGTCTGAAACTACCAGGTAGGAAGTTTTCAATAGATCGTTTTTTTTACTCATAAAAACTTAATTTATCCAATGGAGGGTGTACTGATCATTTTGTTTTAGTAGCAACATTCATAGTTCTACCACTTGGAAACTGTCTGGTACAGCACATTCTTCTACTGTTGGCTGTAAGGCAAACCTGCTATATGGCATCTGGGGATTAATTGCCTTGCTGAAGGGTCACCTCAATGCAGGAGGGAAGATGTTCCTTATTTGACTTTAAGGTTTTTCAAAGACCGTTCACCGGGATTTGACCTGGAAACCTTCCCATAAAAAGTGAATTTCCGTAACGTCATGCCTACAAATCCAGAGAAATTATAAATGAAAGTGGCGGCACAGTGGTTAGGGCTGTTGCCTCACAGCAAGGATTTCCCTACAGGATCAATAAAGTGTATCACAATCAAAAAATCAACATTTTTTTTTGATTTAGACTATATTAAAACAGATCGAATTAAATCACATGAAATTTTAATAATCCCCACTGGGAAATTGGGTCCACAACAACAGTAGCACATAGGTTAATAATGTCAACCAGAAAGTGCAGAAGATATGTGACATAAAACAAACACTTTTACAGCAATCAACAGAAACAAAGAGGTATGTGTGCATAATAAAAAAAGGATACATTTACAGGTTGAAGCGGATGTGCTGGTGTGCATCACCAGCGGCTGTCAGTAAACTGTTGCAGAATATATTGACAGATATATCCCAAGTGGGTGCGTCCGGTTGGCATTGGCGTGGTGGTCTATTCCATTGCCTACCAACACGGGGGATCGCAGGTTTGAATCCCTGTGTTAACTCCAGCTGGGTCAGGTATCCCTACAGACACAATAGGTCTTTGACAGTTACGTATATTTGTTGATTGTGACGTCTCCCAGCCGCCACTCTCCTGGTATTGCCAGTGGTGTAGAAATATCTAACATGGAGACAGGTAGCAGCAAATAAAATCACTTTTAAAGTAGCCATGAGGAAGCATAAAAAAAGCAGAGAGGATACCATACCAAGACAAACTTAGCAAGGATGCCCAGGACCGTTATTGGAGAAATTGTCGTCAATTAACAACATTGATCCATACGACCTGCCCCAAAACGGTGGAGTGCTGACCCCGCATTCCTGCCTCCAACCTTGTACCTTTATATCACCAACTATTTTGTTTACAGTATAAGTGCTTATACCTGTGAACGGTTCCGAAATTACAAATCCCTTGAGACCCACGGACGTTTCACCAATGGCTGGGTGCAGGAATTGTTTATATTTTGACCGGATCACTGCGGCAACACAGTCCTGACAGCAAAGGTAAGCTAACAATAGCTCTAAATCAAGGAAACTTGTGCTTAGCATAGTAGCCTTAACTTCCATTTTCTTCCCATTAAAAGTAAGATATTACAAACGTATTACACATTTAGAGTGTTATCAAGGGCAAAACTTGAGGGAGGGAGGGTCATTATCTTACTTTTTGAGAACATTTGGCTCGTTTGGGGTTGCCAAGGACCACATTCACTAGCTAGCTAAAGTTACCGGCTAGCTAACGTACCTTTAAAATAAGGTTAGATAACATTAGCTTGCATTAACTTCATCTACCAGAACTAGATGGCTAGCATTTTCGAAGATTGAGGTAACGTTAGCCAGCTAGCTATTTGTGCAAAATAGCTAGCACAACCACTGACTAAATTAGGATTTTTCACACTAAAAAGTGGGGGGAGAAGGGGGACGCACAGGAAATTATGCCCATGGCTGTAATAATGATGATATAGTCATGTTATACTATCTTCGGGGCCTGATTATGTTTTGTTTGTTTTGTTTATTTTGAACATGCACAAATGTCAAACAGGAGGTAAAAATTAGCTAATCCTGTTGTCCTCTGTCTACCTGTCTTGTCTACAGGTCTTGCACTCGCAATGCCTGAGTGACACACCACTCAAGCCATGGGCCATCATCAACTCATCCGGGGCTATAACATCAGGTCACTGCACATGTATGGCTGGCATAGCCGAGACATGGACACATGTGGCAGCTATACTGTTCAAGTTGGAGGCGGTAGTCAGATGCAGGGAGACCAAAACAGTGACTGGCCAACCTGCATACTGGATGATACCGAGCAACATCACAAAGGTGGGAGCAGAGGCAGGACACAGAATTGACTTCATCTCTGCCAAAGTGAAAAGAAAGTCTCTGAATAGACTCCTGGATGGTGAGGTAGAGAGCACACCTGCTCTAAGGACTTCATCAAACTCCTGCAAGTTCAGCATTGCTACACAGGGGCAGTGGGCGTCACATCTTGCACAACTACAGAAAGTATCCCCGAAAGCTGCAATTCTGTCAAATTTGCCCATTTATTGTGATGCATTTACAGACCCTGTGCAGCCATTCTCAGCACCAGATTTGCTGCGCTGTCTCCATGATGAGAAGATGGATAGCAGTGAACTCTGTCTTGAGCCTGCACTGCAAAACCTTGGCAAGTAAGGTAGACGTTTCACCTGAGCAGGCACACTTCATTGAAAGACAGACCAGAAAGCAGCACCAATCCTCATCTTGGCATCACTTCCACACTGGAAGGATAACTGCGTCAAATATGTATTCGGTCTTTGTGTCTGACTTGGACAAGCCTGCGCTGTCTACAGTGAAAGCAGTTTGTTCTCCCAACAGCGGTCCTCTGAACAAATGTGCTGCTACTGCATGGGGAAGACATTGTCAGGTGAATGCAAGAACACAGTATAGAGTGCAAGCTGAGAAACATCACTGATGTAGAGAGTGTGGCTTCATCATAAACCCAAAGTTTCCTCAGGTTGAGGCATCGCCAGATGGGATGGTGCAGTGCACCTGCTGTGGAAGAGGCTGCATTGAGATAAAGTGCCCATCCAAGCACCGTGAGAGCACTGTCAAGGAGGCATGCAGTGACAGACACTTCTGTTTGGAAGTAGTGGATGGAGAGATATAGCTTAAGAAGGGTAGTCCATACTACAAGCAGGTCCAGACACAAATGTTTGTGGCTGATCTAGAGTACTGTGACTTTGTTTTGTGAACTTCGAAAGACTGCGCTGTATTGCATGTTGCGCCGGACCCACAGCTCTGGAGCGCTCTTTTGAAAAAGGCACAGCACTTCTTTGAGCATGTGTGTCTCCCTGAACTTGTAGGCTGTTACTTCACTCAGGGTGCAAGACAGATGCCACTTCAAGGGATTTCAATTCCTGCAGGGAATCAGAAAGGAACACGCCAAACATCCGGCACAGAGGTTTAGGGTTAGTTGTGTGTCTTCTTTTATCTGAATTGCTGTATTATTGTGCGTTATTTAGATATGGCCTAGCCTTCTGTTGCAAGTTGACTGACCAAAGAAGACATGCTCTTTCTTTTACTTATGTCTCTCTTACACACACATCTGCCAATACATACAGGACAAAAGATGCTTAGATGTTTAGAAAAACTTGTTTACTTTGCTTATGTTACAGAAGCATGTACTATACTTACTTGTTTGTATTGTGCAGATGAACTTCAGATACTTGTAAATACATAATTAAATGAACTTCGGTACATGCACTTTGGATAACATTTGGTTTCCTTACGTCATTTGGCTGTGAAAATGTTGACAACAAGGAAAGAGTCAAGAACACATTTATGAAAAGTCCCACTTATTCGTCTTTATTGTTGGTGACAATGGTGCAAGTATTCAGATCCCTTACTTGAATATGTACATGTGCGATTGATATTACAGCTGCATTCATTTGAACGGTGCAGTTAAAGGCTGAGCTTAACATCAGCACACATCACATTTTTAAACTATAGCTGGACATTGGTTTGTTAGTGCACAACAGACAGTGACAATTTTAACTAAAAATGTGACTGCCTCACCTTCACATGGAAGTATCATGTCGATGGGTATGGTTCCTGTTAAGATTTTATACTTCTGATAAACATTTCCGATGACCCTTTCAACGTGGATTCTCAGATGTGTGTGTCTGTTGTGTGTCTTCTTTTATTACCATTTTAGTGATAAAAAGAAGGCGAATGAAAGGAAAATGCTCCGAGTAGAGTACAGTGTTTACCACAGAAATACCAGAACAGCGTTTACCACAGAAATACCAGAAACATGGTGGCTGACTCAGAGCGCGCTTGTGTGTGACGTCATCTGTCAAAGACATATTGGCCGTGTCTGCGGGGTGGGAAGCCGGATGTGGGTATGTGTTCTGGTCGCTGCACTAGCGCCTTCTCTGGTTGGTCAGGGCACCTGTTCGGAGGCTGAGGGGGAACTAGGGGAATAGCGTGATCCTCCCATGTGCTACGTCCCCCTGGTGAAACTCTTCACTGTCAGGTGAAAAGAAGCAGCTGGCGACTCCACATGTATCGGAGGAGGCATGTGGTAGTCTGCAGCCCTCCCTGAATCAGCAGAGGGGGTGAAGCAGCGACTGCGGCGACTCGGAGGAGTGAGGTAATTGGCCGGATACAACTGGGGAGAAAAGGGGGGGGGTGTTCAAGTGGGTTGTCACATGCCAGTGTGACATGGCCATTATTACGTATATGGATATGAATTTGGAGGAACATCATGGCCTGGTGGCCTGTCCAGGGTGTCTCCCCGCCTTCCGCCCAGTGACTGCTGGGATAGACTCCAGCATTCCCGTGACCCTGAGAGCAGGATAAGCAGTTTGGATAATGGATGGATGGGTGGATCAAAATGTGAATCACATGCTGTAGCTATTCGTATGATCAGATTTAAAGAGGGAGTGCCTTCTGATATCTGCAGTGGCTGGTTTGCATGTAACTATATGTGGCAGGTTTCTAAGTTTAAAGCATAGGCATGCTCAGTAAAGTAGTTATTATATTACCACAGGCTTTTCGCCAATTAGAATTCTATGGATCCTCTGCTGATTGACATGCACGTATATTCCTATTCAAATACTGACAATATACCATGCTAAAGGAGGAATGACCTTGGTTATCATATATGTACAGCAAATGGCATCAGCGATGTTAAGGAAGCCAACGAGTCGGTATTGGTATTGGTAATATTTAACATGACATGAACGCATATACACTTTCCTGTGTGCTCTCCGCTCATTGTTCATCGTGATACCTAAAAAAAGGGAAATGAGGGTAGACAGCAATTTTATGTCTTTGCTAAAACACCCGTTTTGGCGTGGTGAAATTGGAACACGGCATGAAAGCAATATTTTCACTCCCTTGTCATTGTGATGGTGGTTGCAATTTCATTTGCAGGCTGGCAAATAAATCTAAATGAGCTCACAGACTCGAACAGATGAGGGTACACACCAAAAGCCATTGTAAAATGCCAATAATCCTATTGATCATAGGGTGCAGTAGCTAAAGCATAATCTGTCTCCATCTCTGACTTTTGATGGAACATATATTTTCCCCTAACAATCCACTATTGTATCACTGTGTCCTCATCAGGGCGTCATTAATATGACACATCAATTTTATGAGTCCGTAGTGTAAATTTATAGTCTAGCTTACACAGACCTCCACTTTTCGCCCTCCAAAGACGCTGTAAATGGAAAGGGGGAAAACTAGCCTATTTCAGTGGGAGTCACTGTAGAGGTACTCATCTTTCCTGAATCAGGAATCAGCAACACTTCATTTGAACTGAATCAGGAGCACTTTATTTATCTGAACCTAAGCTGCTTTCGTAATGCAGAATGTACAAATGTTTGCCCCACATGAGGTCTCTACCTTTAGAAGAAAGGATACCAAATCAGCATCAGGTCAACATCTAAAGCAAATTATGGTGAATTTATGTTCATCTATCTATCTGAGTTTTTAGAGAAGTCTTCAACTTTGTATTGAACATTATGCAGTGTTTTCCAATTAGTATGATATTATGTTATATACGGATCATAAATCAGATTTCCGTACCGGATCAGTCGAGGCCGGGGTTACCAACGACCACCACCGGTACTGTTGGCAGCAGGGTGCTGGTGGAAACTATGGACAACTACTGTTAGGTGAAGGAGAAGGAGAGGGGGAAGGCATGTCCAGAGGGCAGTGGGAGAGGAGGAAGGGTAGGAGTGTGGAGGTGAGATTCAGAAATTTGAGTGTTGGCATTATGACTGGTAAAGGGAAAGTGCTGGCTGATATGATGGAGAGAAGGAAGGTAGCTATACTGTGTGTGCATGAGACCAGGTGGAAGGGGAGTAAGGCCAGGAGCATCGGAGGTGGGTCCAAACTCTTATACCATGGTGTGAATGGAAGGAGAAATGGGGTAGGGGCAATCCTGAAGGAAGAATATGTCAAAAGTGTGTTGGAGTTGAAGAGAGTGTCAGCCAGAGTGATGAGTATGAAGCTGGAAATAGAAGGTGTGTTGATGAATGTTATCAGCGCATATGGCCCACAAGTTGGGTGTGAGATGGAAGAGAAAGAAGAATTTTGGAGTGAGTTGGGTGAAGTGATGAAGAGTATACCCAAGTAGGAGAGAGTGGTGATTGGAGGGGACTTCTATGGGCATGCTGGTGAAGGGAACAGAGATGATGAGGAGGTGATGGGTAGGTGTGGTGTCAAGGAGACAAATGTGGAAGGACAGATGGTGGTGGATTTTGTGAAAAAAGGTGGAAATGGCTGTGTTGAATACATATTTCAAGAAGAGAGAGAAACACAGGGTGACGTACAAGAGTGGCAGAAGGTGCACACAGGTGGACTATATCTTATGCAGCATCGGATGGTGGTCTGTAGGATGACTTTGGAGATCAAGAAGAGGAAGAGAGTGCAGGATCAAATGGTGGAAGTTGAAGAAGGAAGACTGTTGTGTGGAGTTCAGGGAGTAGTTAAGAAGTTAAGAAGCAATATGATTGTTTGTGTGCGGTTCATGGATCACCTGTGTTAGTGTGGACCTGACATGACTGGCCAGAGGAAGGAATAGCAATTTTTTGCTTGTCATGCTGTGTAGTGTCCTGCAGCTACAGATGTCAGTTGACGTAATTTTGAGATTTGTCGCTTAGCCAGTGTATTTTATCATTGACACTGACATCTGAAGAAGAAGAATCCTATTCACAGTGTGCCACATATTTTCATGGTCAGTTAAATGAATGTGAATATTTTCAAAAATGCACACGGACCAGTCATGCTAAATGAAAGTCATTAATTCGAACGTTTTGTTTACCTGTGAGAAAATACAGCATCTGTTGAGCTGTAGACATCCTTTCACTGCGTTAAATTTGGTTTCACCTTAAAGAAACTTTCTGATTTACAAAAACTGTCACTGTGAAGTAAAATCAGTTTATGTAACACACAAAATCAATATTTAGCACATCTCAGATGATTTGCATAATCTCTTGAATATATCTGTTGACTTTGTGTGTGTGTGTGTTCAAATGTGTGTTTGCATTGTTTTTGTGTGTTTGAACATATGTATGTATGACAGTGTGGATGGAAATGTGTATACTATGTGTTTGTTTGTGTCTACATGCGTGTGTGTATGTGTGTGTGTGTCTGTGTGCGTGCATATTAGCTTTTTGTGTATGTGTGTGTGTGTGTGTGTGTGTGTGTGTGTGTGTGTGTGGACAAACAACACAAACATGTTTGTCTATCTTGTACTGCAGAAGCAACACGGACCCTGACTGTGCCTCTATTCCATATCAAATGTCCTTTAAACATTTTGAAATGGAAGTTGGAGACGCTGCAGGGGGGCAAGCTGGTTTCATGTGTTAATAAAGGATTTAGAAGAACAGCACAAATTACCTACTTAATGGGAAAGAACGACTTTTATCGAGGTAGAGACGAGCATGTGGCTGGTCTACTGTGCTAACCAAGTAAACAGTATCAAAGACTGTCATCGGCGGTCACTCGGGGTTGAGTTTGACCGACCTCCCTCTGGGTCCCTCTGGGTCTTCAGGTGGGCATAGAGGCTGATCCTGCAGCCACATAATGGGTGGACGCCTGCGTGTGACAGCTTCTTAACGTGGAGTGGCAGATGCGCCTGCAGCCACCACACGTCCTTGGCGGGGGGTGGCCAGAGTCCAATGGCATGGAGAATGAAGATGATTGGGGACCACCCTCTGTTGCAGCCTCCATCCGCCTTCACTGCCGTTGTGACCTGGAGACATCTTCCACCAGTTCCACTGTTGAGGTCTTTGTTGGATCGCACTTCGTCTGGAACCTCTCCCTTGACTTCCCTTGGGCTTGGGTGACCCTACCAGGGGCCAAGCTCGGGGCATCATAGCTCTTGGGATCATTGCTGCATGTAAGCTTCTCCACCATGGCAAGGTGGTGATCCAGGAGAAGATCATTATTGTAACATACTGTCATACTTCAACATGCCAAAATAAAGTGACAGCTGAGCTGATGTGATGATGTAAAGCCAATAGTTTTGCAGTTGATTTTTTTTCCTTTGAAAGACCTCAATAGCAAAAAGTCATAGCTGAGACAATGTGCTTGATGATGCTGTATTATGCTACTTGATAAAAATGTATTGCACCTAGATTACACGTGCAGTAGTACTAGAATAGCTGTATGTGCTGTTGAACTAGAATAGCTACGTATATGCGTGTGACCGTGATTCATGTGCATGTATATGTCAATGAGCAGGGCCTCACATCATGAGTTCGCAAAGGGATCTCCCCCCCCCAACCCCCCATGATGGCCCTGGACACCAGGCTCACACAGACATACTTCGACTCTAACACAAGCATCTCACTCCTGCAGATGGTGTTTTGAAGTCAGCAGTCTATGATGACAAGATGCTCTTACATCTTCCTTCCAACAAGGAAGTTTCAGAGCACTTTGAGATGCAGAACCCACGCTGCTTTGCTGTGTCCAAGAGAAAAAAGAGCATTTTTCTTTCAAAAGGAAAGTTACCAATTGGAAAATATGACACATACTTTAACAAAACCACACACTCAGGTCAATATCCAGTTATCCAATGGAAATGTGTAATAATAATAATAAACTGTAAGAGTAAGCTGTGTCTGCAGTCTCGGCACAAAGTCAAACATGTTTTCGGTGGGTGTCGGACACCGCAAAGGTTGTCCCTTAATGTCTCTTCCTAGATGATGACCTCTTTTATAGAAGTTTTATTTCTTGGTTTGGTAATTTGATTCTGGCCAATAAAAAAAAGGCTTGATAGACTCATCATATGGGCTAGTAAGATTGCAGGGAGAAGTCAAGCCCAGCTTACTGACCTTTATAATAGGAAGGAGTTCAGAAGGGCTACTTCCCTTCTGGAGCACCAAAGTCACCCCTTTCGGCCAGAGTTTGAGCTGTTACCCTCAGGTTGTCGGTTGAGGATGTCCTGTATTAGGACTAAGATACAGGGCTTCCTTTGTCCCAACTGCCATCCAATTGTAAAATAGTAGATAGTATTCATCTGTTGTCTGCAGATTGCTTGTTTCCATAGTCAGTATGTTTGAACTCCTTTGGTTCTCCTTGCCCACTATGTCCCGCCCCCCCCCCCCCCCATCAGTGATGTGTCAATTCTGCCTCAGTGTTTGTATGTTTTGTTTTGTGTGAGTTTTATATATACTGGCTGCAAACGAATTTCCCTGTAAGGGACGATAAAGATACGTTGACCTTGTCTCTGATTCTGTTTGTGATATTCATGGACAGGATCTCAAGACGCAGCGAAGGTGAGGAGTGTGTCGTTTTGGGAACCTCAGAATTACATCTCTGCTCTTCGCAGATGATGTGGTTTTGTTGGCTTCATCAGAACACGACCTCCAGCGCGCCCTGGGGTGGTCTGCAGCTGAGTGTGAAATGGCCAGGATGAGAGTCAGCACCTCCAAGTCTGAGGCTGTGGTTCTCTACTGGAAAATGGTGGATTGCTCCCTCCAGGTTGGGGATGAGTTGTTGCCTCAAGTGAAGGAGTTCAGGTATCTCGTGATCTTGTTCACGAGTGAGGGTAGGATGGAGCGGGAGATTGACAGGCAGATTGGTGCAGCAGTAATGCGGACATTGTACAGGACCGTTGTGGTGAAGAGGGAGCAGAGCCGGAAAGCAAAGCTCTCAATTTACCTGTCAATCTTTGTTCCAACCCTCACCTATGGTCATGAGCTTTGAATAGTGACCAAAAGGTCACTACTCAAAGCGGATCGCGGATACAAGCCGCTGAAATGAGTTTCCTCCGTAGGGTGTCTGGGCTCAGCCCGAATTATTAGCACTGTTGTCTTTGACAAATCAGATTAGTTTGCTGAAAATGTCTATTGTGTGGATGGGATTTTGGAGCAGTGTAAAACAGAGGTAGTGTTTTGAGGCCCCCCGTTCTTTTTCATAAGCTCAAGTCTCAACAAGCAGGTCTGTTTGCGCAGGTCACGAATTACTCGCCCCAGCTTTGAGAGACCAAATGGTAATATATAAATGTATATAATTTATATAGCACTTTTCTAGCTGCAACAGCCACCCACATTGCTTTACAGCCATGCATGCACACACTCGTACACCGACGGCGGTGTCAGCCATATAAGGTAATAACCAGCTCATTGGGAGCAGTTAGATGTCTTGCTCAAGGACATCTCGATATTTTTGCAAGGAGCTGAGGATAGAACCGGCAACCCTCCGCTTACCAGATGTCCTGCTCTACCTCCTGAGCCACTGTCACCCTTTGTCAAATTAGATTAGTTTGCTGAAAATGTCTATTATGTGGACAGTATTTTGAGCAGTCCACTAGTCCCCAATGTGTTTGTTTTTATGTAGGTGTATCTACACTTGTAGCTTTATGTTTGCGTATGTGTGTGTTTAGTCGCCCTACCCGTTGTGTGCATGTATTTTGTCATAGCCTATTTGTTCTATACGGGATATGGGCATGGACATAGAGACCCTTTGCCTCACACAAGTTAGTCTATGATCGGAAGGGGCAGGTCACATGGTTTCCAGGATTTAGCTACACTGACAAACAAGCCGCTAACTAATCATATTGTAGCGAATTCAGGGGGCAGCCGGGAACCGCCGCAGCTGGGACACGAACCCGGGTCGCCCGCACCACGGGCAACTGCACTAACCAGTCGAGTAAAGGGTCCGACCCTAGTCGACCGGTTAACGTAGTTAGGAAAGCTGTTGACACAGTTGTATTAGCAAAATTATATTCAGCATTAGATCTGCAAGTTATTCAAAAATCATTGTTAATTAACTTTATTTGTGAGATAACATATTTGCTTGGTGTCTCTAAAAAAAAAAAAACCAGCTGCAACTGCATGTGTACTGAGCTTCTATCAGTATGTTTTTGATCGATTGTTATCGTTGTGATTTTTTTACCACCCAAATTATGTAATTGTTCTCAGTAAAACACACCAATTTTCCTTCAAAATGTACAGAATCACTTTGTACAAAGGGCCAGCTTACTGCCCCTGTAAATAGTTATAGTTCCCTGGTGGACGTTTAGTCAGGCACATATTTGGCCACCTAGTGGAAGGACCCAGTATGTCCCAAGAATGTAGCCAATACAGTCTCATATCAATTCGAAACTTGTAAGACTGATCTGTATATGTGCCTCTTATTCGTAAATCATAAGGTCAAAGTCACGCCTATGCAAAAATAACAGCGAAAATGTGCCTCCTTTTCACTTCCATTCTCTGTGAGTGAAGGGGCGAATAAAACATTCGCTTACAGTGGCAAAGAGCGAATTCGCCAGCCAAACTTCACCAAAGTTGAACTCCACGCAAAGCAAAAGATGTGAATTTGCTTTGCCACAAGCAGCGATTCGCCGCTTCACTCGCATAGAATGGAAGTGAACGGGAGGCGAATATTCGCCAGTGTTAATTTTGCACATGTGTGACTATGCTCAATGCAGAGTGACTTGTATCAGTATCTACTACTACTACTACTACTACTACTACTTGCAGCCGCTCCTGTTAGGGGTCGCCACAGTGGATCATCCGTTTCCATCTCCTCCTGTCCTCTGCATCTTCCTCTGTCACGCCGGTGTATGTCCTCCCTCACCACATCCATAAACCTCCTCTTTGGCCTTCCTCTTCTCCTCTTCCCTGGCAGCTCCATATTCAGCATCCTTCTCCCAATATACCCAGCATCTCTCCTCCACACATGTCCAAACCACCTCAATCTTACCTCTCTTGCTTTGTCTCCAAACCGTCCAACCTGAGCTGTCCCTCTGATATAGTCTTTACTTATCCTTTCCTTCTTAGTCACTCCCAATGAAAATCTTAGCGATCTTAGCGGTCTTAGTGATTTGTATCTTAGTCTTAGTCAAATCGTAGTGATTTGTATCTGTATCTGTGCCTCTAATTCGTAACTCCTAATGCAGAATAAGTTGTATAGTAAATCTGTATCTGTGACTCTAATGTGTATCTTGTAAAACTGCCAAGTTATGTCAGTTGACAGCCAGAGAAACCTAATACTCTAATCTATTCTAAACATGCTGTTGAAAAAAAAAATCCCTATTTTCTTGACTAAGCATGTTTCCATTGGTGTAAATGACGGCGCACAACACAAGCACAGAGGATTTCATGGACGGCGATACAGAGGCTTACAGACAATACATTCTGGTTCATGTAGGCGCTGTGGCAAATACTTAGCAGGAGAACGCTGATTTCTCCATCAGTATAGTATGCAGTAAAGACTTTATTGCTTCACTCCGCAACATTACTCATCAGTACTGATTGCACATACACAAAACCATCGGTGAAATTTCCCTTTGACACTGACGTATCGACATCGTTCAATAGTCAATCTAGAATCCTACTTGACACACATTCAAGCTCTACTTGTGAATTTCACAGCTTGGTGATCTGCACAGTGTTCGTGAATTAAGAGGATTTCTCAAAACATCAAGCCTTGCGTTCCAATTGATCAAATGATCATTTGACTATAGTCATTCAACTGGTGCTTGTGGATGTTCATTGTTTCATATGTATCATGCACTGACCTTTCTATTGTTGCTGGATTCCATTCCAGAACACCTGAGCAACACAGAGATGGTTAAAAAATACTGTGTGATACTGTAAATGAAAGAATGAAGGTCTCACTTTGTTGGTTTGGCTCAGTTGTGTGTGGGACGATCTTAACTCTTGAGGGACTGCCTCAAAATGAGCTGTTGGTTGCCCAATGTACAACTAGGAAATTTCCTCAAAATAGTTCCCTGAGGGGTGTCCGGGTAGCATAGCGGTCTATTCCGTTGCCTACCAACATGGGGATCCCGGTTCAAATCCCCGTGTTGCCTCCGTTCGGGAGAAATCGTCGCCTGAAATGTCACACAAATTCTGAAGGAATGCATCACAGTGTATTAATTTTGTTCCTTTCGGGTGGTCAGAGTGTAGCCGTCCTTTGGACTTCCATATGCCATGACGTGAATGATTAATTGTCGCTCCTTGTGCACCATACTGTATCCGTTATTGTTTGCTGTTTCAAAGTGACATCACTTCCTGTTCTCTCCACCAGGTCAGCTGGCAGCAGGGACGTGTGAGATAGTCACTCTGGATCGTGATAGCAGTCAGCCGAGGCGGACCATCGCACGACAGACGGCAAGGTGTGCCTGCAAGAAGGGCCAGATTGCTGGCACCACAAGAGCCAGACCAGCCTGTGTAGACGGTAAGAGACGCCAAAAAATATCAACTTCAAGTCTTTGTGTGCTTTGGGTGTGCGAGTGACAGACAGATAGCATTGTGAGAGAGAATAAGAGCCCCAGTAAAACTTGTGCAATGGCTTAATCTGTATACCTCAGAAGACACGGTGAATTGTCTCTTGGCGGTTACAAACCACTGTATATGTAGCCTTCAGCCCTGTCTCTAATCTGGGGCATCTAAGAAAGACGGGATGTAAGTTTTAGAGCTTGTGCAAACATGTGCTGTGCATAAATCACGCACAGGTTCGGATGCCTGTGGAAGTAACAGAAAAAAAAGCAATGCATGGAGTTTACATCTGTGGCCTTTAAGAAGCCAGCGTTCGGCTCCCTGCTGCTGCTTTGATGGATTGCCTTTACAAAGGTTGATAAAGGCACCTCATAACGGAAGGTCAAAGTGTTGCATCCCATTTCATCACCTGATAAGCTCTCTGTTTTGGACGCCATTTGGGGACAACGCAAAACAGTCGAGAGGGGGGGGGGGAAAGTTGTCTCTGTGGGGATTGGGTTGGGCTCAATGACATTTTAGAGGTTACGGACATTTTTTTTTTTAGTCTTGGTGTCTGCTTTCTTTCAGAGCATCTCCTGCAAAGGTTCAGTTGACAGAAGTGAATGCTAAACACAAAGTTCCGTATTGAAAAGGTTACCATTTTGCATGGGAGACGGTGCTTCAAAAAGATTCTGCAATTGGTTTGGATGTGCCTTTAAGCCATGGGGGGTGGGGGTTAGGCAGTGGCTGATTTGTTTTGGTGTTTTGTTGTCTCAAGCGCAGTGTGCTGCAAACTTGCCTCCCCCCTCATTGGTTTGTCTCCTAATCATTATGCAATCTCTCCGAAAACCACAACCAAACTCAGTGCCCTAAATGCACAGAGGGTTCAATTCTTTACAGATTGCAGATGCTGCACACACTATAGCCGCCCTTAAAGAAGTCTCCGCTCGTGCAAACAGACATTCTGTCTCGAATAACCTAAAAACCAAAGTCGTTAGATTTAACACTCAGCACTTGTGCCTTTCCGTTGACAATTTGTCAGATGATTTCAGATTTGACATCTGACATCTGGGGAGAGAGCAGAACATTCAGTGTTTGTTTTTATGTTTTGTTATGTCAAAACGGTTCATCTTGGATATGGCACCCAAATTGCTGCAGTAGTTTAGCAAACATGAAATAAAAAGCATGACCAGGGTGTCCGGGAGGCGTAGCCGTCTATTCCGTTGCCTACCAACATGGGCATCGCTGGTTTGAATCCCCATGTTACCTCCGGCTTGGTCAGGCGTCCCTACAGACATAATTGGCCTCGTCTGCGGGTGGGAAGCCGGATGTGGGTATGTGTCCTGGTCGCTGCACTAGTGCCTCCTCTGGTCAGTCGGGGCGCCTGTTTGGGAGGAGGGGGAAATGGGGGGAATAGCGGGATTCTCCCACGCGCTACGTCCCCCTGGTGAAACTCCTCACTATCAGGTGAAAAGAAGCGGCTGGCGGTGCCACATGTATCGGAGAAGGCATGTGGTAGTCTGCAACCCTTCCGGATCGACGGGGGGGTAAAGCAGGGGTGTCCGGGTAGTGTAGTGGTCTATTCCGTTGCCTACAAACACGGGGATTGCCAGTTCGAATCCCCATGTTACCTCTGGCTTGTTCGGGCGTCCCTACAGACACAATTGGCCATGTCTGCGGGTGGGAAGCCAGATGTAGAAATGTGTCCTGGTCATGGCACTAGCACCTCCTCTGGTCGGTCGGGGTGCCTGTTGGGGGGGGGACTGGGGGGAATAGTATGAGTCTCCCATGTGCTACAGCCCCCTGGCGAAACTCTTCACTGTCAGGTGAAAAGAAGCGGCTGGCAACTCCACATGTATCGGAGGACACGTGGTAGTCTGCAGCCCTCCCCGGATCAGCAGAGGGGGTGGAGCAGCGACCGGGACGGCTCGGAAGAGTGGGGTAATTGGCCAGGTACAATTGGGGGGGAAGGGGAAAAATAAAAAGCCTGACCTACACTACCGTTCAAAAGTTTGGGATCACCCAAACAATTTTGTGTTTTCCATGAAAAGTCACACTTATTCACCACCATATGTTGTGAAATGAATAGAAAATAGAGTCAAGACATTGACAAGGTTAGAAATAATGATTTGTATTTGAAATAAGATTTTTTTTACATCAAACTTTGCTTTCGTCAAAGAATCCTCCATTTGCAGCAATTACAGCATTGCAGACCTTTGGCATTCTAGCTGTTAATTTGTTGAGGTAATCTGGAGAAATTGCACCCCACGCTTCCAGAAGCAGCTCCCACAAGTTGGATTGGTTGGATGGGCACTTCTTTGAGCAGATTGAGTTTCTGGAGCATCACATTTGTGGGGTCAATTAAACGCTCAAAATGGCCAGAAAAAGAGAACTTTCATCTGAAACTCGACAGTCTATTCTTGTTCTTAGAAATGAAGGCTATTCCATGCGAGAAATTGCTAAGAAATTGAAGATT
The DNA here is from genome assembly GCF_029633865.1 of Lampris incognitus. Taxonomy (NCBI): domain Eukaryota; kingdom Metazoa; phylum Chordata; class Actinopteri; order Lampriformes; family Lampridae; genus Lampris; species Lampris incognitus. The sequence continues at coordinate 11,961,428 of NC_079216.1, read as the reverse complement.
TCCTACACCGGTGTGTACCACTCCCTTCAGAGGACAGCACAAACAGGCTCTAACCAGAGTAGAAAAAGAAGTGGGAGGCCGCGTTGCACAACTGAGCAAGAAGATAAGTACATTAGAGTCTCTAGTTTGAGAAACAGACGCCTCACAGGTCCCCAACTGGCATCTTCATTAAATAGTACCTGTTAGAGCCTGTTTGTGCTGTCCTCTGAAGGGAGTAGTACACACCGGTGTAGGAAATCTTCAATTTCTTAGCAATTTCTCGCATGGAATAGCCTTCATTTCTAAGAACAAGAATAGACTGTCGAGTTTCAGATGAAAGTTCTCTTTTTCTGGCCATTTTGAGCGTTTAATTGACCCCACAAATGTGATGCTCCAGAAACTCAATCTGCTCAAAGAAGTGCCCATCCAACCAATCCAACTTGTGGGAGCTGCTTCTGGAAGCGTGGGGTGCAATTTCTCCAGATTACCTCAACAAATTAACAGCTAGAAGGCCAAAGGTCTGCAATGCTGTAATTGCTGCAAATGGAGGATTCTTTAACGAAAGCAAAGTTTGATGTAAAAAAAATCTTATTTCAAATAAAAATCATTATTTCTAACCTTGTCAATGTCTTTACTCTATTTTCTATTCATTTCACAACATATGGTGGTGAATAAGTGTGACTTTTCATGGAAAACACGAAATTGTTTGGGTGATCCCAAACTTTTGAACGGTAGTGTATATGGTTGCTTCACCTGTATCTTTCTGTGACCTTAACTCATTTACACTGTATCTTAGTATTCATGTCAGTTTGTTTTTTCCCGGTTCACCACTTTCTTTTATCATTTATTCCACAAACACACCAGCGCTCACAATGCAGGGCTTAGAACACTGACGTTGAAAGGCTAAAAGAGATTTCAGGCAGTTTTCATCCCCCTTTCGCATCACAAAGACTCGTCCCCCTCCCCGTGCTGTTTGGCTGGAATTACTCAGCTGACTTCATAGTGGATCCCTCTCTGTCCCACGAGGTCATGAATGGAGTGAAATAATCCAAACATCAGTCACAGTCACAGTCAGTCATAGTCAGTCACATTATCCGTACCATTGGACTGACTGTGACAATAACACTGGCAAACTGTAGCTACATTCAACCATATTTCGTAAATGTGAATATAAGCTTAGCTGAAGACCTGAACTGAATTGCAGCATCCAGGAAAGACGGACAAAATGGCCGCCGTTTTCCTTGGTATTGCCCCAAAGAATTACACACACAAAGGTACACTCTCAATGCAGACTGTTTTTTTTTTTTTTATTGTGGTAATCATTGTGGCGGTGTAGGGTGGCACAGTAGCCCAATAGTTAGCGCTGTCGCCTCAAAGGAAGAAGGTCCTGGGTTCGATCCCCAGGGTTGTCCAACCTTGGGGGTCGTCCTCTGTGTGGAGTTTGCAAGTTCTTCCCATGTCTGCAGTGGGTTTTTTCTGGGTGCTCCTGTTTCCTCCCACCATCAAAAGAAACATGCATGTTAGGGTTTATACCCCTCTCTGTGCCCCTGAGCAAGGCAATGGGAAAAGTTGGCAGCTCACTGCTGCTAGCTGCTGCTAGCTACACAGATCACAGCTAGGATGGGTTAATTTGCAGTCAATTAATTTCCTCAAGGGGATTGATAAAGGAAACTTAATTAACTTAATTACAACATAATATTCCTACCTGTGACCCTCAATAATAATATAAGGAGCAGCTGTCAGTCGCCATCACTCCCATTTCTCTTGAAGAAATTAACGGCGTCTCAAAGCCCTTAAAATAATTTTAAAAAAAGCTTAGTCAGTCAACATTTCAAACATTGTGAAACAAATAGTCATGCTCTGTGCAGTGTGGACAGACCACAGACAGTGCTTATCTGCCATTGGTCCCTTTCTCATGGCCCTATTTGCACCTACAAGAGTCAAGATTGATTGATTTCAGTGTGAAACAGTGAGAAAATAAAAGAAGCGACTGTGAGGCGAAAACATGAAGACAGATTACCACTGCTGCTGAAACCTTTGGTGTACACAATCATGTGAGCCGAAGGGGCTTAAAGAAAGGTCTGGAGGTGCGGTCGTACCTAAGCCCACCCTGGTGCCCCCAGCGCCCTCTGAAGTTCTGAACTCGGCTGGACCGGGGACCTCTGAACGCGGAGAGAGAGGCACCGAAAGGGCAGATTCTGTGTGTGTCTGGAGGTTTGAGTCATACTGAGTGATTTCTGGTGTCTCTGAAAGTTCACAGTTGCCAAAGAAAGCAATATCATCAATGGGAAATGCTACCATTTTTCGTCTTGTCCGAACGGTGTTCGCTGTTATGTCTGTCATCAGTGTTGAACCTGGACGTGGTTTGGAGCGATGACCTGTCTGAATGCAGCTGTGGGGGTATTTTATATACTTACATCATTAGCGACCCCTGTCTTTACTCACAGTTGCTTTCTTTCACAGTGGTGCAACATATAAAGTAGACTATCAGCCTTTGTGAGTTATAAGCTCTCTTATGATACCATTTTTCTCGATTAGTACCAGTTAGTACACATTCAATTATTGAAGGAGGATGCAAGTTCAAGCCATCATATACAGACCTGCTCAAGTTTGTTGGTACCCCTCCACAAAACATTGAAGAATGCACAATTTTCTCTGAAATAACTTCAAACTGACAAAATTAATTGGCATCCACCACTGTTTATTTCATATTTCATAGAAATCAGTCTTGGCATTTGATTTTTAGTCAACATAATATTGTAAGTAGTAAAACAAATGAAAATTGCATTGACAAAAATGATGGGACTCTTAACCTGGTGTCTTGTTGCACAACCTTTAGAGGTAATCACTGCAATCAAATGTTTTATGTAGCTCTCAGTTAGACTTGTGCACCTGTTAACAGGTATTTTGGCTCATTCTTCCTGAGCAAACTGCTCCAGCTGTCTCAGGTTTGATGGGTGCTTTCTCCAGACGGCAAGTTTCAGCTCTGTCCATAGATGTTTAATAGGATTCAGATGAGGACCCACAGAAGGCCACTTCAGAAAAGTCCAATGTTTTGTTCTTATCCATTCTTGGGTGCTTTTAGCTGTGTGTTTTGGGTCATTATCCGGTTGGAGGACCCATGACCTGCAACTGGCTCAGAGCTCTCTGACACTGGGCAGTGTATTTTGCTCGAGAGTGCCTTGATAGTCTTGATATTTCATTGTGCCTTGAACAGATTCAAGGCACCTTGTGCCAGGTGCAACAAAGCAGCCCCAAAACATAACCGAGCTCCATGTTTCACTGTATGTATGGTGTTCTTTTCTTTGAAAGCTTAATTTTTTTGTCTGTGAGCATAGAGCTTATTTGACTTGCCAAAAAGCTCTAGTTTCGTCTCACGGACATTCTCCCTGAAGGATTGTGGTGTGTCAATATGCATTTTAGGAAATTCCAGTCTGCTTTTTTTTTTCCTTCTTTTTTATGTTTCTTTCTTAAGTGGAGTCCTCCTGGACCCCAGTGCGATCAGAAAATGACGTACGTTCACCTTGGAGTTCAGCTTGTATCTCTTTAGCAGTTATCTTTGGTTCTTCTACCATTCGCACTATCCTTCTGGTCAATCTGGGGTCGATTTTCCTCTTGCGGCCATGCCCAGGGAGGTACGCTACAGTTCCATGGACTTAAACATCTTAATAATATTTGCATTTGTTGTCACAGGATCATCAAGCTGCTTGGAGATGGTCTTGTAGCCTTTACCTTTACCGTGCTTGTCTATTATTTTCCTTCTGATCTCCTCAGACAACTCTCTCCTTTGCTTTGTCTGGTCCATGTTCAATGTGGTGCCAAACAATGATACCAAACAGCAGAGTGACGACTTTTCTCCATTTAAATAGGCTGAATGGGACATCCGGGTAGTGTAGTGGTCTATTCCGTTGCCTACTAACATGGGGATCGCCGATTCAGATCCCCGTGTTACCTCCGTCCGGCTTGGTCGGGCATCCATACAGACACAATTGGCCGTGTCTGCAGGTGGGAAGCCGGATATGGGTGTGTGTCCTGGTCGCTGCACTAGCACCTCCTCTGGCTGGTTAGGGCACCTATTCAGGGGGGAGGAGGAACTGGGGGGAATAGCGTAATCCTCCCATGCACTACGTCCCCCTGGTGAAACTCCTCACCGTCAGGTGAAAAGAAGCTGCAGGTGACTCCACATGTATGGTTGGAGGCATGTGGTAGTCTGCAGCCCTCCCCGGATACGCAGAGGGGGTGGAGCAGTGACCGGGATGACTCGGAAGAGTTGGGTACTTGGCAAAGTACAATTGGGGAGAAAAAGGGGGGGAAATCCGACCAACAAAAAAAAAATAGGCTGAATGACTGATTACAAGGTTGGAGACATGTGTGATACTAATTAAAGAAACTAATTAGTTTGAAATTGCACTATAATCTATGTATTTATCATCTTTTCCAAGGGTTACCAACAAATGTGTCCAGGCCATTTTAGAATATCTTTGTAGAATAAGCAATAATTAATCTCTTTTCACAGCTTTTTCACTTTATTCTATGACATACCAACGACATGCAAGCATGCCTGACAAAATAGCTTTTAATTTCATCCCTTTTCAGGAGGAATGAAGAATTATTTCAATGAGCTGTAAGGGTACAAACAAATTTGAGCACATCTGTGTATGCCTCTGGCCTTGGGCTGATTCATTTTAAAGGTCTTATCCAGGACGGCGCTATTAGAAATGGCATATTCTTTGATTTAAAAGCAACAACGGCTACCTCTGTGTCACAAAAGCACTCATATGCCAGTAAGAGCTGAGGAGGAAGGGTAAAACTATTTACATCTTCGAGGTTTGTTTCTCTATTTAGACACTCCTGTTCGACTCTGTGTAAGCTGGAAAGAAGAGGTTCGAGTTCGCATGGGTTTTCATGTGTAGGATGTAACACGTTCACTCATTATAACATAGGAATTACTTTGAAGGTAACTGATGTTTACTGATATGTTTTTGTTTTTTGTTTTTATTCCAGAACATAAAGAGTATGTGTTCTGAGGCAGAGTTCTTTGGGATGTAAAAACCTTCAGCTCATGGAGGGCTCCTGCTATTCATTATCAATGGATTGACCTGAGGCTTATACATACATTTAGACTCTTGGCTTTCCTATTTGTTGCTTTGGAAGAGAGTTCACCAATATTGATTAACTTCTCCTTCACCATTCACGTAGCATGCTTTTATGATAAGCCATATTTTCCCCTGCGGCGGTACCATAAAAATTAAAATCCTCGAATTCTGATGAAATCCACATTCATCTTACAAATGGTGTACTGCAGTAGATTTCAGCAGGAGAAACGTTTCAAGTAAGAAAATTGGGAAAAAAAAAACAAAAGTGGGTTTTTGCATTTTTATTTTCTTACTTGCAATGTTTCCGTTTTCATTTTTGTGTAACATAAATGAGTCTCGTTGAACTCCGCATGCTAAGTTCTGAATGTGACACTGCTAGTCTTTATGTGACATAAGCTTGAATGTTAGCACATCAGTAAATACGGATTTGCTATGATTCCAAGAAAGGGGATATCGAGCAGGAAGAAGGAAAAACAAAATCTTTCTTTCTCTATAGCTCTAGATTGACATTCACATCAACTCATCCAGCAGACTCTTGCATCAAAAGCAGCTTAGAAGACAGTCAGCAATTAGCAGACGGATTTGATTGCTAAAAACGGGCCCCCATAGAGCGCTACACAGTAATCATATGTATCACTGCCAAGGAAGCATGTGGAGTCCAGGGCATTTTAGTGTAGGTGCACCTTCACAGACCCGGCTTCCAAACCTTCTCATGCTGGGACCCACCTGTGGAGATGCTTTTTTTTGTTTTGTCCTGGGGCCCAGGAAATGTAATTTCATGTAGTAAAACACACAATAATTAACAGTCCTCTGCATATTTTTCATCAATGCATTCATCCACTTTCCAGTATGTCATCACAGCCTAGTAATGTTCAAATGAAACACAAAAGGTACGTCAACATGTGTAAATGTAATATCTTTGTGGTACAACTAAGTCATTGCGTTGTTCGCATTGACTCAAATAGCATGTAATAAAATAAATTGAGCATGCATCAAGACAATAAAATTAATGATTTGTCCCTGAGCGCAGGATAAGTGGTTGAGATAATGGATGGATGGATGATTTGTCTTCTTTCTTTCATGTTTTAATGAAATAGATATATTTATTAAATAACAAATAAAATTAGTATTTATTAATTAAACGTGAAAATATAGGAAATAAATATCTTAAATAAAATAAAAATAGAACAGATAGTTGGAAAACAATTTTTTTTTCCTGTCTCCAAAGAAAATGTATTTATTATGGACGTCATGAAACCCACCTGGTTCCCGGCTGACCTGTAAGTGGGAAAACCACGGCCTCAGAATCAAACTATATAAAACAGATGTACTTTACCACAGTTCAGAAAACAGGCTAATTATGTCAAGTACAAGTAGAAAAGGCCTCAGTAGTGCCAATTCGTATTCACTGCAAATTGCCCCCAGAGACCATTTAAGGATTAAGGCTGGCTTTGAAAAGGAATTTTGGGGCGGGTGAGAGAAACGTCTGGAGCTAGAGCTTTCTTTACTCTTCGGTGGAGGGCACTGCTGTTTTAACGTCACAAGGACGGAGGGGGGACATGAAACTGAAAGTGTGGCAGTGGCTCAGGAGGTAGAGCAGGTCATCTGTTAAGTGGAGGGTTGCTGGTTTGATCCTCGGCTCCTCCTTGCCAAAATGTCGAGGTGTCCCTGGGCAAGACACCTAACCCCTAACTGTTCCTGATAAACTGTTATTATTACCTCACGTGGTTGACACCCCCGTTGGGGTATGAGTGTGTGTGTGTGTGTGTGTGTGTGTGTGTGTGTGTGTGTGTGTGTGTGTGTGTGTGTGTGGATAAATATGCAAGGCATTAATTATAAAGTGCTTTGGAAAAAAATTGCTATATGAATGCAGTGCATTTACCATTAGAACAGTTAAATTCCGACACCCACTTTGTTTATTAGTGTGTTTATGCCAGACACTGAACCCTCTTCCAGATCAGTGATTCTAATAAATGCTCATCTGGTAGTTGATTTGATCTTCGAAATACTTATTATGGCCATTTTACAATATTTTTAAAGCATGAAATAAGCTTCAATTCATGGATCTCCAGCGTTGCAGACAACCAGTGGAAATGAGTGCCGTGGGTTATAGCCATGGCACCTAGAAGGTAGATGTCATTAATATTCATGTGTCCCTTGAATCATCATATAAGAGATCAAAAACTACAAGAAAAATAGATAAGAATTGAGAAGAGAAGGTGATATTTTTATTCATCTATTTTATTTTTTGTAATGAACACATTCTTATTTGAACGAACTGAGCTGCTCCACCACAATAGCACACACTGTGTGAATGTGTATGGATGAATAGAAGTGAAAGTTTGATTTGATGAGTGCCAACGGTTATAGCCATGGCACCCAGAAGGTAGATGTCATTAATATTCATGTGTCCCTTGAATCATCATATAAGAGATCAAAAACTACAAGAAAATTAGATAAGAATTGAGAAGAGGTGATATTTTATTCATCTATTTTATTTTTGTAATGAACCCATTCTTATTTGAAGAAACTGAGCTGCTCCACCACAATAGCACACACATGTGTGAATGTGTATGGATGAATAGAAGTGAAAGTTTGATTTAAAAATTAAAATAAAATAAACCACCTTTCAATTTGACATGCAGGATCTGATGAGACCATTCCTTATTTTTGTAGTATATTTACTAGAATAGGTCAGATGGTTGATGGTGTGTTTGACCTCGTAGGTAGGAACTGCCCTTATTGTTTTATTTTTTCCTTTGAAAGTATGTTGGGACATTTTTGTGATATTGCACTTTAAATAAAAGTGAGAAGGTGAGAAGCCGGGTGTGGGTATGTGTCCTGCTCGCTGCACTAGCACCTGCTCTGGTCGGTCGGGGCGCCTGTTGGGGGGGGGGGACTGGGGGGAATAGCGTGATCCTCCCACATGCTACATCCCCCTGGCGAAACTCCTTACTGTCAGGTGAAAAGAAGCAGCTGGCAACGCCACATGTATTGGAGGAGGGTAGTCTGCATCCCTCCCCGGATCGGCAGAGGGGGTGGAGCAGCGACCGGGATGGCTCAGAAAATAGGGTAATTAGCCAAGTAAAATTTGGGAGAAACGGGGGGAAAATACCCCCCCCCAAAAAAAGGGAAAAAATTAAGTTGATTGGTCAGTGATATGAAAGACAGCTGTCCTGGGCTGGCTAATTTACTACAGACCGAGAATTGTAGTAGTCTTGCTAAGGTTAGCACTCTACAAACACAAATAGTTAGGCATATTAATGTTATACTAGTAGCTAATATACTTAGCTAACATTAACAGATAACGTAGTTAGCCAGCAAACCAAATGTTGTGACAGAGTGTGCTGTAGGAAGATTTTGTGCCATTACTTTTGACTTGGCTAACATTAACTGTTGTTCTTTTCATGTTAGCATTATACTTGTTGGCCAAACAAGATGAGCATTAGTTATTCTTCCAGGATTGCTAGTTGGCTATTCTGGTATTTCCCCAGTTTCAAATCCCATCTATGTGGCTACAGGGTTACTGTAGTTAACATTACAATTAAGTATATTCTCACTGAGCGTCCCACAATATGTCCTCTTAATTCAGCAGTCTGGATTAGCATCTTGGACGTCAAGAAAAAGAGAGACATAAGGTTTTATTTCTAGGTAAATGTAAGCAGCTATGTGTGTAGTAAAAGGCTGAGTTAGCTCACTTGCTTTACATCTATCAGCACATATAAGCACATGCTTAGTGTGTTAAGTCATTACCTAGTGTTGTATTG